>NW_024543120.1:0-249432 GCF_018167655.1 Microtus oregoni | reverse complement strand
AGAATGAGCACCCAGCACCCTGAGTACTGAGCACCCAGCACCCTGAGTACTGAGCACTAAGCACCCAGAGCACTGAGCACCCAGCACCCTGAGAATGTGCACCCAGCACCCTGAGTACTGAGCACCCAGCACCCTGAGTACTGAGCACTAAGCACCCAGAGCACTGAGCACCCAGCACCCCGAGCACGGAGCACCCAGGACCCAGAGCACTGAGTACTGAGCACCCAGCACACTGAGTACTGAGCACCGAGCTCCCCGAGCACTGAGCACCCAGCACCCCGAGCACGGAGCACCCAGCACGCTGAGTACTGAGCACCCAATACCCAGATTACTGAGCACCCAGCACCCTGAGCACTGAGCACCCCAGCACCCTGAGTACTGAGTACTGAGCACAGAGCACCCTGAGTACTGAGCACACAGCACCCCGAGTACTGAGCACCCAGCACCCCGAGCACTGAGCACCCAGCGCCCCGAGCACTGAGCACCCAGCACCCCGAGCACTGAACACTGAGCACCCTGAGCACTGAGCACCCAGCACCCCGAGTACTGAGCACTGAGCACCCTGAGTACTGAGCACCAAGCACTCCGAGTACTGAGAACTGAGCACCCTGGGTACTGAGCACCAGCACCCTGAGCACTGAGCACCCAGCACCCTGAGTACTGAGCACTGAGAACCCTGAGTACTGAGCACCGAGCACCCTGAGTACTGAGCACCCCAGCACCCTGATCACTGAGCACGGAGCACCCCGAGGACTGAGTACCCAGCACCCTGAGCACTGAGCACCCAGCACCTTGGGTACTGAGCACCGAGCACCCCGAGCACTGAGCACCCAGCACCCTGAGTACTGAGCACCCAGCACCCTGAGCACTGAGCACCCAGCACCCTGAGCACAGAGCACGCAGCACCCCGAGCACTGAGCACCCAGCACCCTGAGTACTGAGCACAGAGCACCCTGAGCACTGAGCACCCAGCACCCTGAGTACTGAGCACCCAGCACCCTGAGTACTGAGCAACCAGCACCCTGAGCACTGAGCACTGAGCACCCAGCACCCTGAGCACTGAGCACCCAGCACCCTGAGCATTGAGCACCCAGCACCCTGAGTACTGAGCACCCAGCGCCCTGAGTACTGAGCACCCAGCACCCTGAGTACTAAGCACTCAGCACCCTGAGTACTGAGCACCGAGCAACCCGAGCACTGAGCACCCAGCACCCTGAGCACTGAGCACCCGGAGGACTGAGCACCCAGCACCCTGAGCACTGAGCACCGATCACCCTGAGCACTGAGCACCCAGCACCCCGAGCACTGAGCACCCAGCACCCTGAGTACTGAGCACCCAGCACCAAGAGTACTGAGCACCCAGCACCCTGAGTACTGAGCACTGAGCACCCCGAGTACTGAGCACCCAGCACCACGAGCACTGAGCACCCAGCACCCTGAGCACTGAGCACCCTGAGCACTGAGCACCCTGAGCACTGAGCACTGAGCACCCAGCACCCTGAGTACTGAGCACCCAACACTCTGAGCACTGAGCACCCAGCACGCTGAGTACTGAGCACTGAGCACACAGCACCCTGAGTACTGAGCAAACCAGCACCTCGAGCACTGAGCACCCAGCGCCCCGAGCACTGAGCACCCAGCACCCCGAGTACTGAGCACCCAGCACCCTGAGCACTGAGCACCCAGCACCCTGAGTACTGAGCACCCAGCACCATGAGTACTGAGCACCCAGCACCCTGAGTACTGAGCACTCAGCACCCTGAGTACTGAGCACCGAGCACCCCGAGCACTGAGCACCCAGCACCCTGAGCACTGAGCACCCTGAGGACTGAGTACCCAGCATCCTGAGCACTGAGCACCCAGCACCCTGAGTACTGAGCACCCAGCACCCTGAGCACTGAGCACCCAGGACCCCGAGCACTGAGCACCCAGCACCCTGAGCACTGAGCACCCAGCACCCTGAGTACTGAGCACCCAGCACCCTGAGCACTGAGCACCAATCACCCTATGCACTGAGCACCCAGCACCCTGAGTACTGAGCACCCAGCACCGTGAGTACTGAGTACCCAGCACCCTGAGCACTGAGCACCCAGCACCCTGAGTACTGAGCACCGAGCACCCTGAATACTTAGTACCCAGGAACCTTAGTACTGAGCACCCAGCACCCTGAGTACTGAGCACCCAGCACCCTGAGCACTGAGAACGGAGCACCCCGAGGACTGGGCACCCAGCACCCTGAGCACTGAGCACCCAGCACCTTGAGTACTGAGCACCGAGCACCCCGAGAACTGAGCACCCAGCACGCTGAATACTGATCACCCAGCACCCTGAGCACTGAGCACCCAGCACCCCGAGCACTGAGCACGGAGCACCCCGAGGAGTGAGCACCCAGCACCCTGAGCACTGAGCACCCTGAGGACTGAGTACCCAGCACCCTGAGCACTGAGCACCCAGCACCCTGAGTACTGAGCACCCAGCACCCTGAGCACTGAGCACCCAGGACCCGGAGCACTGAGCACCCAGCACCCTGAGCACTGAGCACACAGCACCCTGAGTACTGAGCACCCAGCACCCTGAGCACTGAGCACCAAGCACCCTGAGCACTGAGCACCCAGCACCCTGAGTACTGAGCACCCAGCACCCTGAGTACTGAGTACCCAGCACCCTGAGCACTGAGCACCCAGCACCCTGAGTACTGAGCACCGAGCACCCTGAATACTTAGTACCCAGGAACCTTAGTACTGAGCACCCAGCACCCTGAGCACTGAGCAACCAGCACCCTGAGTACTGAGCACCCAGCACCACCCTCAGCACTGAGCACCCAGCACCCCGAGCACTGAGCACCCAGCACCCTGAGTACTGAGCACCCAGCACCCTGAGTACTGAGCACTGAGCACCCTGAGTACTGAGCACCCAGCACCCTGAGCACTGAGAACAGAGCACCCCGAGGACTGGGCACCCAGCACCCTGAGCACTGAGCACCCAGCACCTTGAGTACTGAGCACCGAGCACCCCGAGAACTGAGCACCCAGCACGCTGAATACTGATCACCCAGCACCCTGAGCACTGAGCACCCAGCACCCCGAGCACTGAGCACCCAGCACCCCGAGCACTGAGCACGGAGCACCCCGAGGAGTGAGCACCCAGCACCCTGAGCACTGAGCACCCAGCACCTTGAGTACTGAGCACCGAGCACCCCGAGCACTGAGCACCCAGCACGCTGAATACTGAGCACCCAGCACCCTGAGCACTGAGCACTCAGCACCCCGAGCACTGAGCACCCAGCACCCCGAGCACTGAGCACCCAGCACCCTGAGTACTGAGCAACCAGCACCTCGAGCACTGAGCACCCACCGCCCCGAGCACTGAGCACCCAGCACCCCGAGCACTGAGCACTGAGCACACTGAGCACTGAGCACCCAGCACCCCGAGTACTGAACACTGAGCACCCTGAGTACTGAGCAACCAGCACCCCGAGTACTGCGCACTGAGCACCCTGAGTACTGAGCACGCAGCACCCTGAGCACTGAGAACCCTGAGTACTGAGCACCGAGCACCCTGAGTACTGAGCACCCAGCACCCTGAGCACTGAGCACGGAGCACCCCGAGGACTGAGCACCCAGCACCCTGAGCACTGAGCACCCAGCACCTTGAGTACTGAGCACCGAGCACCCCGAGAACTGAGCACCCAGCACGCTGAATACTGAGCACCCAGCACCCTGAGCACTGAGCACCAAGCACCCCGAGCACTGAGCACCCAGCACCCCGAGCACTGAGCACCCAGCACCCTGAGTACTGAGCACCCAACACCCAGAGTCCTGAGCACCCAGCACCCTGAGCAGTGAGCACCCAGCACCCTGAGTACTGAGCACCCAGCACCCTGAGTACTGAGCACCCAGCACCCTGAGCACTGAGCACTGAGCACAGAACACCCTGAGCACTGAGCACTGAGCACCCAGCACCCCGAGCACTGAGCACCGAGCACCCCGCGCACTGAGCACCCAGCACCCTGAGCACTGAGCACCCAGCACCCTGAGTACTGAGCACCCAGCACCATGAGTACTGAGCACCCAGCACCCTGAGTACTGAGCACTCAGCACCCTGAGTACTGAGCACCGAGCACCCCGAGCACTGAGCACCCAGCACCCTGAGCACTGAGCACCCTGAGGACTGAGTACCCAGCACCCTGAGCACTGAGCACCCAGCACCCTGAGTACTGAGCACCCAGCACCCTGAGCACTGAGCACCCAGGACCCCGAGCACTGAGCACCCAGCACCCTGAGCACTGAGCACCCAGCACCCTGAGTACTGAGCACCCAGCACCCTGAGCACTGAGCACCAACCACCCTGAGCACTGAGCACCCAGCACCCTGAGTACTGAGCACCCAGCACCCTGAGTACTGAGTACCCAGCACCCTGAGCACTGAGCACCCAGCACCCTGAGTACTGAGAACCGAGCACCCTGAATAATTAGTACCCAGGAACCTTAGTACTGAGCACCCAGCACCCTGAGCATTGAGCACCCAGCACCCTGAGTACTGAGCACCCAGCACCACCCTCAGCACTGAGCACCAAGCACCCCGAGCACTGAGCACCCAGCACCCTGAGTACTGAGCACCCAGCACCCTGAGTACTGAGCACTGAGCACCCTGAGTACTGAGCACCCAGCACCCTGAGCACTGAGAACGGAGCACCCCGAGGACTGGGCACCCAGCACCCTGAGCACTGAGCACCCAGCACCTTGAGTACTGAGCACCGAGCACCCCGAGAACTGAGCACCCAGCACGCTGAATACTGATCACCCAGCACCCTGAGCACTGAGCACCCAGCACCCCGAGCACTGAGCACCCAGCACCCCGAGCACTGAGCACGGAGCACCCCGAGGAGTGAGCACCCAGCACCCTGAGCACTGAGCACCCAGCACCTTGAGTACTGAGCACCGAGCACCCCGAGCACTGAGCACCCAGCACGCTGAATACTGAGCACCCAGCACCCTGAGCACTGAGCACCCAGCACCCCGAGCACTGAGCACCCAGCACCCCGAGCAATGAGCACCCAGCACCCTGAGTACTGAGCAACCAGCACCTCGAGCACTGAGCACCCACCGCCCCGAGCACTGAGCACCCAGCACCCCGAGCACTGAGCACCCAGCACCCCGAGCACTGAGCACCCAGCACCCTGAGTACTGAGCACCCAACACCCAGAGTACTGAGCACCCAGCACCCTGAGTACTGAGCACCGAGCACCCTGAATACTGAGCACCCAGGACCCTTAGTACTGAGCACCCAGAACCCTGAGCACTGAGCACCCGGCACCCTGAGTACTGAGCACCGAGCACCCTGAATACTGAGCACCCAGGACCCTTAGTACTGAGCACCCAGCACCCTGAGCACTGAGCACCCGGCACCCTGAGTACTGAGCACCCAGCACCACCCTCAGCACTGAGCACCCAGCACCCCGAGCACTGAGCACCCAGCACCCTGAGTACTGAGCACCCAGCACCCTGAGTACTGAGCACTGAGCACCCTGAGTACTGAGCACCCAGCACCCTGAGCACTGAGAACGGAGCACCCCGAGGATTGGGCACCCAGCACCCTGAGCACTGAGCACCCAGCACCTTGAGTACTGAGCACCGAGCACCCCGAGAACTGAGCACCCAGCACGCTGAATACTGAGCACCCAGCACCCTGAGCACTGAGCACCCAGCACCCCGAGCACTGAGCACCCAGCACCCCGAGCACTGAGCACCCAGCACCCTGAGTACTGAGCACCCAACACCCAGAGTCCTGAGCACCCAGCACCCTGAGCACTGAGCACCCAACACCCTGTGTACTGAGCACCCAGCACCCTGAGTACTGAGCACCCAGCACCCTGAGCACTGAGCACTGAGCACTGAGCACAGAACACCCTGAGCACTGAGCACTGAGCACCCAGCACCCCGAGCACTGAGCACCCAGCACCCCGCGCACTGAGCACCCAGCACCCTGAGCACTGAGCACCCAGCACCCTGAGTACTGAGCACCCAGCACCATGAGTACTGAGCACCCAGCACCCTGAGTACTGAGCACCCAGCACCCTGAGTACTGAGCACCGAGCACCCCGAGCACTGAGCACCCAGCACCCTGAGCACTGAGCACCCTGAGGACTGAGTACCCAGCACCCTGAGCACTGAGCACCCAGCACCCTGAGTACTGAGCACCCAGCACCCTGAGCACTGAGCACCCAGGACCCCGAGCACTGAGCACCCAGCACCCTGAGCACTGAGCACCCAGCACCCTGAGTACTGAGCACCCAGCACACTGAGCACTGAGCACCAACCACCCTGAGCACTGAGCACCCAGCACCCTGAGTACAGAGCACCCAGCACCCTGAGTACTGAGTACCCAGCACCCCGAGAACTGAGCACCCAGCACGCTGAATACTGATCACCCAGCACCCTGAGCACTGAGCACCCAGCACCCCGAGCACTGAGCACCCAGCACCCCGAGCACTGAGCACGGAGCACCCCGAGGAGTGAGCACCCAGCACCCTGAGCACTGAGCACCAACCACCCTGAGCACTGAGCACCCAGCACCCTGAGTACTGAGCACCCAGCACCCTGAGTACTGAGTACCCAGCACCCTGAGCACTGATCACCCAGCACCCTGAGTACTGAGAACCGAGCACCCTGAATAATTAGTACCCAGGAACCTTAGTACTGAGCACCCAGCACCCTGAGCACTGAGCACCCAGCACCCTGAGTACTGAGCACCCAGCACCACCCTCAGCACTGAGCACCAAGCACCCCGAGCACTGAGCACCCAGCACCCTGAGTACTGAGCACCCAGCACCCTGAGTACTGAGCACTGAGCACCCTGAGTACTGAGCACCCAGCACCCTGAGCACTGAGAACGGAGCACCCCGAGGACTGGGCACCCAGCACCCTGAGCACTGAGCACCCAGCACCTTGAGTACTGAGCACCGAGCACCCCGAGAACTGAGCACCCAGCACGCTGAATACTGATCACCCAGCACCCTGAGCACTGAGCACCCTGCACCCCGAGCACTGAGCACCCAGCACCCCGAGCACTGAGCACGGAGCACCCCGAGGAGTGAGCACCCAGCACCCCGAGCACTGAGCACCCAGCACGCTGAATACTGAGCACCCAGCACCCTGAGCACTGAGCACCCAGCACCCCGAGCACTGAGCACCCAGCACCGCGAGCAATGAGCACCCAGCACCCTGAGTACTGAGCAACCAGCACCTCGAGCACTGAGCACCCACCGCCCCGAGCACTGAGCACCCAGCACCCCGAGCACTGAGCACTGAGCACACTGAGCACTGAGCACCCAGCACCCCGAGTACTGAGCACTGAGCACCCTGAGTACTGAGCACCCAGCACCCCGAGTACTGAGCACTGAGCACCCTGAGTACTGAGCACCCAGCACCCTGAGCACTGAGAACCCAGCACCTTGAGTACTGAGCACCGAGCACCCCGAAAACTGAGCACCCAGCACGCTGAATACTGAGCACCCAGCACCCTGAGCACTGAGCACCAAGCACCCCGAGCACTGAGCACCCAGCACCCCGAGCACTGAGCACCCAGCACCCTGAGTACTGAGCACCCAACACCCAGAGTCCTGAGCACCCAGCACCCTGAGCAGTGAGCACCCAGCACCCTGAGTACTGAGCACCCAGCACCCTGAGTACTGAGCACCCAGCACCCTGAGCACTGAGCACTGAGCACAGAACACCCTGAGCACTGAGCACTGAGCACCCAGCACCCCGAGCACTGAGCACCGAGCACCCCGCGCACTGAGCACCCAGCACCCTGAGCACTGAGCACCCAGCACCCTGAGTACTGAGCACCCAGCACCATGAGTACTGAGCACCCAGCACCCTGAGTACTGAGCACTCAGCACCCTGAGTACTGAGCACCGAGCACCCCGAGCACTGAGCACCCAGCACCCTGAGCACTGAGCACCCTGAGGACTGAGTACCCAGCACCCTGAGCACTGAGCACCCAGCACCCTGAGTACTGAGCACCCAGCACCCTGAGCACTGAGCACCCAGGACCCCGAGCACTGAGCACCCAGCACCCTGAGCACTGAGCACCCAGCACCCTGAGTACTGAGCACCCAGCACCCTGAGCACTGAGCACCAACCACCCTGAGCACTGAGCACCCAGCACCCTGAGTAATGAGCACCCAGCACCCTGAGTACTGAGTACCCAGCACCCTGAGCACTGAGCACCCAGCACCCTGAGTACTGAGAACCAAGCACCCTGAATAATTAGTACCCAGGAACCTTAGTACTGAGCACCCAGCACCCTGAGCACTGAGCACCCAGCACCCTGAGTACTGAGCACCCAGCACCACCCTCAGCACTGAGCACCAAGCACCCCGAGCACTGAGCACCCAGCACCCTGAGTACTGAGCACCCAGCACCCTGAGTACTGAGCACTGAGCACCCTGAGTACTGAGCACCCAGCACCCTGAGCACTGAGAACGGAGCACCCCGAGGACTGGGCACCCAGCACCCTGAGCACTGAGCACCCAGCACCTTGAGTACTGAGCACCGAGCACCCCGAGAACTGAGCACCCAGCACGCTGAATACTGATCACCCAGCACCCTGAGCACTGAGCACCCAGCACCCCGAGCACTGAGCACCCAGCACCCCGAGCACTGAGCACGGAGCACCCCGAGGAGTGAGCACCCAGCACCCTGAGCACTGAGCACCCAGCACCCTGAGCACTGAGCACCCAGCACCCTGAGCACTGAGCACCCAGCACCGCGAGCACTGCGCACCCAGCACCCTTAGTACTGAACACCCAGCACCCTGAGCACTGAGCACACAGCACCCTGAGCACTGAGCACCCAGTACCCTGAGCACTGAGCACCCAGCACCCTGAGTAGTGAGCACCCAACGTACTGAGCACCGAGCACCCCGAGCACTGAGCACCCAGCACCCTGAGTACTGAGCACCGAGCAACCGGAGCACTGAGCACCCAGCACCCTGAGCACTGATCACTGAGCACCCAGCACCCTGAGCCCTGAGCACTGAGCACCCAGCACCCCGAGCACTGAGCACCCAGCACCCTGAGAACTGAGCACCCAGCACCCTGAGTACTGAGCACCCAGCACCCTGAGTACTGAGCACCCAGCACCCTTAGTACTGAGCACTCAGCACCCTGAGTACTGAGCACCGAGCACCCCGAGCACTGAGCACCCAGCAACTTGAGCACTGAGCACCCTGAGGACTGAGCACCCAGCACCCTGAGCACTGAGCACCGATCACCCTGAGCACTGAGCACCCAGCACCCCGAGCACTGAGCACCCAGCACCCTGAGTACTGAGCACCCAGCACCCTGAGTACTGAGCACACAGCACCCTGAGTACTGAGCACCCAGCACCCCAAGCACTGAGCACCCAGCACCCTGAGTACTGAACACCCTGAGTACTGAGCACTGAGCACCGAGCACCCTGAGTACTGAGCACCCTGAGGACTGAGCACACAGCACCCTGAGCACTGAGCACTGAGCACCCAGCACCCTGAGTACTGAGCACCCAGCACCCTGAGTACTGAGCACCCAGCGTACTGAGCACCGAGCACCCCGAGCACTGAGCACCCAGCACCCTGAGTACTGAGCACCCAGCACCCCGAGCACTGAGCACCCAGCTCCCTGAGTAGTGAGCACCGAGCACCCTGAGTACTGAGCACCCAGCACCCTGAGTACTGAGCACCCAGCGTATTGAGCACCGAGCACCCAGAACCCTGAGTACTGAGCACCCAGCACCCTGAGCACTGAGCACCCAGCACCCTGAGTACTGAGCACTGAGCACCCTGAGTACTGAGCACCGAGCACCCCGAGCACTGAGCACCCAGCACCCCGAGCACCGAGCACCCAGCACCCTGAGCACTGAGCACCCAGCACCCTGAGCACCGAGCACCCAGCACCCTGAGTACTGAGCACCCAGCACCCTGAGCACTGAGCACCCAGCACCCTGAGTACTGAGCACTGAGCACCCTGAGTACTGAGCACCCAGATCCATGAGTACTGAGCACCCAGCACCCTGAGCAATGAGCACCCTGAGTACTGATCACCCAGCACCCAGAGCACTGAGCACTGAGCACCCAGCACCCTGAGCACTGAGCACTGAGCACCCAGCACCCTGAGCACTGAGCAACCAGCACCCCGAGCACTGAGCACCCAGCACCCTGAGCACCCAGCACCCTGAGCACTGAGCACTCAGCACCCTGTGTACTGAGCACTGAGTACCCAGCACCCTGAGCACTGAGCACCCAGCACCCTGAGCACTGAGCACCCTGAGTACTGAGCACCCAGCACCCTGAGCACTGAGCACCCAGCACCCCGAGCACTGAGCACCCAGCACCCAGAGCACTGAGCACTGAGCACCCTGAGTACTGAGCACTGAGCACCCTGAGCACTGAGCACCGAGCACCCTGAGTACTGAGCACTGAGCACCCTGAGCACTGAGCACCCAGCACCCTGAGTACTGAGCACCCAGCACCCTGAGCACTGAGGACCGAGCACCCTGAATAATAAGCACCCAGCACCCTGAGTACTGAGCACCCAGCACCCTGAGCACTGAGCACCCAGCACGCTGAGTACTGAGCACTGAGCACTCTGAGTACTGAGCACCGAGCACCGTGAGTATTGAGAACCAAGCACTCTGAGCACTGAGAACCCAGCACCCTGAGCACTGAGCACCCAGCACCCCGAGCACTGAGCACCCAGCACCCCGAGCACTGAGCACCCAGCACCCCGAGCACTGAGCACTGAGCACCCTAAGTACTGAGCACTGAGCACCCTGAGTACTAAGAACCCAGCACCCTGAGTACTGAGCACCCAGCACCCTGAGTACTGAGCACCCAGCACCCTGAGCACTGAGCACCCAGCACCCTGAGCACTGAGCACCCAGCACCCTGAGCACTGAGCACCCAGCACCCTGAGTACTAAGCACTGAGCACCCAGCAGCCGGAGTACTGAGCAGTGAGCACCCTGAGTATTGAGCTCCGAGCACCCCGAGCACTGAGCACCCAGCACCCCGAGCACCGAGCACGCAGCACCCTGAGCACTGAACACCCAACACCCTGAGCACTGAGCACCCAGCACCCTGAGCACTGAGCACCCAGCACCCTGAGTACTGAGCACCCAACGTACTGAGCACCGAGCACCCTGAGCACTGAGCACCCACCACCCTGAGTACTGAGCACCCAGCACCCTGTGCAATGAGCACCCTGAGTACTGAGCACCCAGCACATTGAGCACTGAGCACTGAGCACCCCGAGCACTGACCACCCAGCACTCTGAGCACTGAGCAACCAGCACCCTGAGTACTGAGCACCCAGCACCCTGAGCACTGAGCACCCAGCACCCTGAGCACTGAGCACCCAGCACCCTGAGCACTGAGCACCCAGCACCCTGAGTACTAAGCACTGAGCACCCAGCACCCCGAGCACTGAGCACCCAAGCACCCTGAGTACTGAGCACTGAGCACCCAGCACCCCGAGCACTGAGCACCCAGCACCCTGAGCACTGAGCACCCAGCACCCGAGTACTGATCAAACAGCACCCTGAGTACTGAGCAGCCCGCAACCTGAGTACTGAGCACCCAGCACCCCGAGTACTGAGCACCCAGCACCCTGAGCACTGAGCACCCAGCACCCTGAGCACTGAGCACCCAGCACCATGAGCACTGCGCACCCAGCACCCTGAGTACTGAACACCCAGCACCCTGAGCACTGAGCACCCAGCACCCTGAGCACTGAGCACCCAGTACCCTGAGCACTGAGCACCCAGCACCCTGAGTAGTGAGCACCCAACATACTGAGCACCGAGCACCCCGAGCACTGAGCACCCAGCACCCTGAGTACTGAGCACCGAGCAACCGGAGCACTGAGCACCCAGCACCCTGAGCACTGATCACTGAGCACCCAGCACCCTGAGTACTGAGCACCCAGCACCCTGAGCACTGAGCAACCAGCACCCTGAGCACTGAACACCAAGCACCCTGAGTACTGAGCACCCAGCACCCTGAGTACTGAACACCCAGCACCCTGAGCACTGAGCACTGAGCACCCAGCACCCTGAGCACTCAACACTGAGCACCCAGCACCCTGAGCACTGAGCAACCAGCACCCCGAGCACTGAGCACCCAGCACCCTGAGCACCCAGCACCCTGAGCACTGAGCACCCTGAGCACTGAGCACTGAGCACCCAGCACCCTGAGTACTGAGCACTGAGCACCCCGAGTACTGAGCACCCAGCACCCCGAGCACTGAGCACATAGCAACCTGAGTACTGAGAAGAGATCACCCTGAGTACTGAGCACCCAGCTCCCTGAGTACTGAGCCCCCAGCACCCTGAGCACTGAGCACCCAGCACCCTGAGCACTGAGCACCCAGCACCCTGAGCACTGAGCACCCAGCACCCTGAGTACTAAGCACTGAGCACCCAGCACCCCGAGCACTGAGCACCCAAGCACCCTGAGTACTGAGCACTGAGCACCCAGCACCCCGAGCACTGAGCACCCAGCACCCTGAGCACTGAGCACCCAGCACCCGAGTACTGATCAAACAGCACCCTGAGTACTGAGCAGCCCGCAACCTGAGTACTGAGCACCCAGCACCCCGAGTACTGAGCACCCAGCACCCTGTGCACTGAGCACCCAGCACCCTGAGCACTGAGCACCCAGCACCATGAGCACTGCGCACCCAGCACCCTGAGTACTGAAAACCCAGCACCCTGAGCACTGAGCACCCAGCACCCTGAGCACTGAGCACCCAGTACCCTGAGCACTGAGCACCCAGCACCCTGAGTAGTGAGCACCCAACATACTGAGCACCGAGCACCCCGAGCACTGAGCACCCAGCACCCTGAGTACTGAGCACCGAGCAACCGGAGCACTGAGCACCCAGCACCCTGAGCACTGATCACTGAGCACCCAGCACCCTGAGTACTGAGCACCCAGCACCCTGAGCACTGAGCAACCAGCACCCTGAGCACTGAACACCAAGCACCCTGAGTACTGAGCACCCAGCACCCTGAGTACTGAACACCCAGCACCCTGAGCACTGAGCACTGAGCACCCAGCACCCTGAGCACTCAACACTGAGCACCCAGCACCCTGAGCACTGAGCAACCAGCACCCCGAGCACTGAGCACCCAGCACCCTGAGCACCCAGCACCCTGAGCACTGAGCACCCTGAGCACTGAGCACTGAGCACCCAGCACCCTGAGTACTGAGCACTGAGCACCCCGAGTACTGAGCACCCAGCACCCCGAGCACTGAGCACATAGCAACCTGAGTACTGAGAAGAGATCACCCTGAGTACTGAGCACCCAGCTCCCTGAGTACTGAGCCCCCAGCACCCTGAGTACTGAGCACCCAGCACCCCGAGCACTGAGCACCCAGCACCCCGAGAATGAGCACCCAACACCCTGAGTACTGAGAACCGAGCACCCTGAGTACTGAGCACCCAGCACCCTGAGTACTGAGCCCCCAGCACCCTGAGTACTGAGCACCCAGCACCCCGAGCACCGAGCACCCAGTACCCCGAGAATGAGCACCCAGCACCCTGAGTACTGAGCACCCAGCACCCTGAGTACTGAGCACTAAGCACCCAGAGCACTGAGCACCCTGCACCCCGAGCACGGAGCACCCAGGACCCCGAGCACTGAGTACTGAGCACTGAGCACCCTGAGTACTGAGCACCCAGCACCCCGATCACTGAGCACCCAGCACCCTGAGCACTGAGCACCCAGCACCCTGAGCACTGAGCACCCAGCACCCTGAGTACTGAGCACCCAGCACGCTGAGTACTGAGCACCCAGCACCCCGAGCACTGAGCACCCAGCACCCTGAGTACTGAGCACTGAGCACCCAGCACCCTGTGTACTGAGCACTGAGCACCCTGAGTACTAAGCACCCAGCACCCTGAGTACTGAGCACCCAGCACCCCGAGTACTGAGCACTGAGAACCCTGAGTACTGAGCACCGAGTACCCTGAGTACTGAGCACCCAGCACCCTGAGCACCGAGCACGGAGCACCCCGAGGACTGAGCACCCAGCACCCTGAGCACTGAGCAACCAGCACCTTGAGTACTAAGCAACCAGAACCCTGAGCACTGAGCACACAGCACCCCGAGCACTGAGCACCCAGCACCCCGAGCACTGAGCACCCAGCACCCTGAGTACTGAGCACCCAACACCCAGAGTACTGAGCACCCAGCACCCTGAGCACTGAGCACCCAGCACCCTGAGTACTGAGCACCCAGCACCCTGAGTACTGAGCACCCAGCACCCTGAGTACTGAGCACCCAGCACCCTGAGCACTGAGCACTGAGCACCCAACACCCTGAGCACTGAGCACTGAGCACCCATCACCCCGAGCACTGAGCAATCAGCACCCCTTGCACTGAGCACCCAGCAGCCGGAGTACTGAGCAGTGAGCACCCTGAGTATTGAGCACCCAGCACCCCGAGCACCGAGCACCCAGCACCCTGAGCACTGAACACCCAGCACCCTGAGCACTGAGCACCCAGCACCCTGAGCACTGAGCACCCAGCACCCTGAGTACTGAGCACCCAACGTACTGAGCACCGAGCACCCTGAGCACTGAGCACCCACCACCCTGAGTACTGAGCACCCAGGACCCTGTGCAATGAGCACCCTGAGTACTGAGCACCCAGCACATTGAGCACTGAGCACCGAGCACCCCGAGCACTGACCACCCAGCACTCTGAGCACTGAGCACCCAGCACCCTGAGTACTGAGCACCCAGCACCCTGAGCACTGAGCACCCAGCACCCTGAGCACTGAGCACCCAGCACCCTGAGCACTGAGCTCCCAGCACCCTGAGTACTAAGCACTGAGCACCCAGCACCCCGAGCACTGAGCACCAAAGCACCCTGAGTACTGAGCACTGAGCACCCAGCACCCCGAGCACTGAGCACCCAGCACCCTGAGCACTGAGCACCCAGCACCCGAGTACTGATCACCCAGCACCCTGAGTACTGAGCAGCCCGCAACCTGAGTACTGAGCACCCAGCACCCCGAGTACTGAGCATCCAGCACCCTGAGCACTGAGCACCCAGCACCCTGAGCACTGAGCACCCAGCACCGCGAGCACTGCGCACCCAGCACCCTGAGTACTGAACACCCAGCACCCTGAGCACTGAGCACCCAGCACCCTGAGCACTGAGCACCCAGTACCCTGAGAACTGAGCACCCAGCACCCTGAGTAGTGAGCACCCAACATACTGAGCACCGAGCACCCCGAGCACAGAGCACCCAGCACCCTAAGTACTGAGCACCGAGCAATCGGAGCACTGAGCACCCAGCACCCTGAGCACTGATCACTGAGTACCCAGCACCCCGAGCACTGAGCACCCAGCACCCCGAGCACTGAGCACCCAGCACCCCGAGCACTGAGCACCCAGCACCCTGAGCACTGAGCACCCAGCACCCTGAGCACTGAGCACCCAGCACCCTGAGTACTGAGCACCCAGCACCCTGAGTACTGAGCACCCAGCACCCTGAGTACTGAGCAATCAGTACCCTGAGTACTGAGCACCGAGCACCCCGAGCACTGAGCACTCAGCACCTTGAGCACTGAGCACCCTGAGGACTGAGCATCCAGCACCCTGAGCACTGAGCACCCAGCACCCTGAGTACTGAGCACCCAGCACCCTGAGTACTGAGCACCCAGCACCCTGAGTACTGAGCACCCAGCACCCCAAGCACTGAGCACCCAGCACCCTGAGTACTGATCACCCTGAGTACTGAGCACTGAGCACCGAGCACCCTGAGTACTGAGCACCCTGAGGACTGAGCACCCAGCACCCTGCTCACTGAGCACTGAGCACCCAGCACCCTGAGTACTGAGCACCCAGCACCCTGAGCACTGAGCACCCAGCACCTTGAGTACTGAGCACCCAGCACACTGAGTACTGAACACCGAGCACCCTGAGTACTGAGTACCCAGCACCCTGAGTACTGAGCACCCAGCACCCTGAGCACTGAGCAACCAGCACCCTGAGCACTGAGCACCAAGCACCCTGAGTACTGAGCACCCAGCACCCTGAGTACTGAACACCCAGCACCCTGAGCACTGAGCACTGAGCACCCAGCACCCTGAGCACTGAACACTGAGCACCCAGCACCCTGAGCACTGAGCAACCAGCACCCCGAGCACTGAGCACCCAGCACCCTGAGCACCCAGCACCCTGAGCACTGAGCACCCTGAGCACTGAGCACTGAGCACCCAGCACCCTGAGTACTGAGCACCCAACACTCTGAGCACTGAGCACCCAGCACGCTGAGTACTGAGCACTGAGCACACAGCCCCCTGAGTACTGAGCACGCAGAACTCCGAGCACTGAGCACCCAGCTCCCTGAGCACTGAGCACTGAGCACCCTGAGCACTGAGCACCCAGCACCCCGAGCACTGAGCACCCAGCACCCTGAGTACTGAGCACCCAACACCCAGAGTACTGAGCACCCAGCACCCTGAGCACTGAGCACCCAGCACCCTGAGTACTGAGCACCCAGCACCCTGAGTACTGAGCACACAGCACCCTGAGCACTGAGCACCCAACACACTGAGCACTGAGCACTGAGCACCGAGCACCCCGAGCACTGAGCACCCAGCACCCCGAGCACTGAGCACCTAGCACCCTGAGTACTGAGCACCCAGCACCCTGAGCACTGAGCACCCAGCCCCCTGAGTACTGAGCACCCAGCACCATGAGTACTGAGCACCCAGCACCCTGAGTACTGAGCACTCAGCACCCTGAGTACTGAGCACCGAGCACCCCGAGCACTGAGCACCCAGCACCCTGAGCACTGAGCACCCTGAGGACTGAGCACCCAGCACCCTGAGCACTGAGCACCCAGCACCCTGAGTACTGAGCACCGATCACCCTGAGCACTGAGCACCCAGGACCCCGAGCACTGAGCACCCAGCACCCTGAGTACAGAGCACCCAGCACCCCGAGTACTGAGCACCCAGCACCCCGAGCACTGAGCACCCAGCACCCTGAGTACTGAGCACACTGAGTACTGAGCACCGATCACCCTGAGCACTGAGCACCCAGCACCCTGAGTACTGAGCACCCAGCACACTGAGCACTGAGCACCCAGCACCCTGAGCACTGAGCACCCAGCACAGTGAGTACTGAGCACCCAGCACCCTGAGTACTGAGTACCCAGCACCCTGAGTACTGAGCACACTGAGTACTGAGCACCGATCACCCTGAGCACTGAGCACCCAGCACCCTGAGTACTGAGCACCCAGCACACTGAGCACTGAGCACCCAGCACCCTGAGCACTGAGCACCCAGCACCCTGAGCACTGAGCACCCTGAGGACTGAGCACCCAGCACCCTGAGCACTGAGCACCCAGCACCCTGAGTACTGAGCACCGATCACCCTGAGCACTGAGCACCCAGGACCCCGAGCACTGAGCACCCAGCACCCTGAGTACAGAGCACCCAGCACCCCGAGTACTGAGCACCCAGCACCCCGAGCACTGAGCACCCAGCACCCTGAGTACTGAGCACACTGAGTACTGAGCACCGATCACCCTGAGCACTGAGCACCCAGCACCCTGAGTACTGAGCACCCAGCACACTGAGCACTGAGCACCCAGCACCCTGAGCACTGAGCACCCAGCACAGTGAGTACTGAGCACCCAGCACCCTGAGTACTGAGTACCCAGCACCCTGAGCACTGAGCACCCAGCACCCTGAGTACTGAGCACCGAGCACCCTGAGTACTGAGCACCCAGCACCCTGAGTACTGAGCACCAAGCACCCTGAGCACTGAGCACCCAGCACCCTGAGTACTGAGCACCCAGCACCACCCTCAGCACTGAGCACCCAGCACCCCGAGCACTGAGCACCCAGCACCCTGAGCACTGATCACCCAGCACCCCGAGTACTGAGCACCCAGCACACCGAGTACTGAGCACCGAGCACCCTGAGCACTGAGCACCCAGCACCCTGAGTACTGAGCACTGAGCACCCCGAGTACTGAGCACCCAGCACCCCGAGCACTGAGCACCCAGCAACCTGAGTACTGAGAAGAGATCACCCTGAGTACTGAGCACCCAGCTCCCTGAGTACTGAGCCCCCAGCACCCTGAGTACTGAGCACCCAGCACCCCGAGCACTGAGCACCCAGCACACCGAGAATGAGCACCCAACACCCTGAGTACTGAGAACCGAGCACCCTGAGTACTGAGCACCCAGCACCCTGAGTACTCAGCCCCCAGCACCCTGAGTACTGAGCACCCAGCACCCCGAGCACTGAGCACCCAGTACCCCGAGAATGAGCACCCAGCACCCTGAGTACTGAGCACCCAGCACCCTGAGTACTGAGCACTAAGCACCCAGAGCACTGAGCACCCAGCACCAGGAGCACGGAGCACCCAGGACCCCGAGCACTGAGTACTGAGCACTGAGCACCCTGAGTACTGAGCACCCAGCACCCCGATCACTGAGCACCCAGCACCCTGAGCACTGAGCACCCAGCACCCTGAGCACTGAGCACCCAGCACCCTGAGTACTGAGCACCCAGCACGCTGTGTACTGAGCACCCAGCACCCCGAGCACTGAGCACCCAGCACCCTGAGTACTGAGCACTGAGCACCCAGCACCCCGAGCACTGAGCACCCAGCACCCTGTGTACTGAGCACTGAGCACCCTGAGTACTAAGCACCCAGCACCCTGAGTACTGGGCACCCAGCACCCCGAGTACTGAGCACTGAGCACCCTGAGAACTGAGCACCCAGCACCCTGAGCACTGAGCACTGAGAACCCTGAGTACTGAGCACCGAGTACCCTGAGTACTGAGCACCCAGCACCCTGAGCACTGAGCACGGAGCACCCCGAGGACTGAGCACCCAGCACCCTGAGCACTGAGCAACCAGCACCTTGAGTACTATGCACCCAGAACCCTGAGCACTGAGCACACAGCACCCCGAGCACTGAGCACCCAGCACCCCGAGCACTGAGCACCCAGCACCCTGAGTACTGAGCACCCAACACCCAGAGTACTGAGCACCCAGCACCCTGAGCACTGAGCACCCAGCACCCTGAGTACTGAGCACCCAGCACCCTGAGTACTGAGCACCCAGCACCCTGAGCACTGAGCACTGAGCACCCAACACCCTGAGCACTGAGCACTGAGCACCCATCACCCCGAGCACTGAGCACACAGCACCCCGAGCACTGAGCACCCAGCACCCTGAGCACTGAGCACCCAGCACCCTGAGCACTGATCACCCAGCCCCCTGAGTACTGAGCACCCAGCACCATGAGTACTGAGCACCCAGCATCCTGAGTACTGAGCACTCAGCACCCTGAGTACCGAGCACCGAGCACCCCGAGCACTGAGCACCCAGCACCCTGAGCACTGAGCACCCTGAGGACTGCGCACCCAGCACCCTGAGCACTGAGCACACAGCACCCTGAGACTGAGCACCCAGGACCCCGAGCACTG
The DNA here is from genome assembly GCF_018167655.1 of Microtus oregoni. Taxonomy (NCBI): domain Eukaryota; kingdom Metazoa; phylum Chordata; class Mammalia; order Rodentia; family Cricetidae; genus Microtus; species Microtus oregoni. The sequence continues at coordinate 229,923 of NW_024543120.1, read as the reverse complement.
AGCACCCAGCACCCTGAGTACAGAGCACCCAGCACCCCGAGTACTGAGCCCCCAGCACCCTGAGTACTGAGCCCCCAGCACCCCGAGCACTGAGCACCCAGCACCCCGAGAATGAGCACCCAGCACCCTGAGTACTGAGCACCCAGCACCCTGAGTACTGAGCACTATGCACCCAGAGCACTGAGCGCCCAGCACCACGAGCACGGAGCACCCAGGACACCGAGCACTGAGTACTGAGCACCCAGCACCCTGAGTACTGAGCACCGAGCTCCCCGAGCACCCAGCACCATGAGCACTGAGCACCCAGCACCCTGAGTACCTAGCACGGAGCACGCTGAGTACTGAGCACCCAGCACCCTGAGTACTGAGCACTGAGCACCCAGCACCCTGAGTACTGAGCACTGAGCACCCAGCACCCCGAGCACTGAGCAGCCAGCACCCTGAGTACTGAGCACCGAGCACCCCGAGCACTGAGCACCCAGCACCCCGAGCACTGAGCACCCAGCACCCTGTGTACTGAGCACCCAGCACCCTGAGTACTGAGCACTGAGCACAAAGCACCCGGAGTACTGAGCACCCAGCACCATGAGTACTGAGCACCCAGGACCCTGAGCACTAAGCACCGAGCACCCCGAGCACTGAGCACCCAGCACCCTGAGCACAGAGCACCCAGCACCCTGAGAACTGAGCACCCAGCACCCTGAGAACTGAGCACACACCACCTTGAGTACTGAGCACCGAGCACCCCGAGCACTGAGCACCCAGCACCCTGAGAACTGAGCACCCAGCACCTTGAGTAATGAGCACCGAGCACCCCGAGCACTGAGCACCCAGCACCCCGAGAATGAGCACCCAGCACCCTGAGTACTGAGCACCCAGCACCCTGAGTACTGAGCACTAAGCACCCAGAGCACTGAGCACCCAGCACCCTGAGAATGCGCACCCAGCACCCTGAGTACTGAGCACCCAGCACCCTGAGTACTGAGCACTAAGCACCCAGAGCACTGAGCACCCAGCACCCCGAGCACGGAGCACCCAGGACCCAGAGCACTGAGTACTGAGCACCCAGCACACTGAGTACTGAGCACCGAGCTCCCCGAGCACTGAGCACCCAGCACCCCGAGCACGGAGCACCCAGCACGCTGAGTACTGAGCACCCAATACCCAGATTACTGAGCACCCAGCACCCTGAGCACTGAGCACCCAGCACCCTGAGTACTGAGTACTGAGCACAGAGCACCCTGAGTACTGAGCACACAGCACCCCGAGTACTGAGCACCCAGCACCCCGAGCACTGAGCACCCAGCGCCCCGAGCACTGAGCACCCAGCACCCCGAGCACTGAACACTGAGCACCCTGAGCACTGAGCACCCAGCACCCCGAGTACTGAGCACTGAGCACCCTGAGTACTGAGCACCAAGCACTCCGAGTACTGAGAACTGAGCACCCTGGGTACTGAGCACCCAGCACCCTGAGCACTGAGCACCCAGCACCCTGAGTACTGAGCACTGAGAACCCTGAGTACTGAGCACCGAGCACCCTGAGTACTGAGCACCCAGCACCCTGATCACTGAGCACGGAGCACCCCGAGGACTGAGTACCCAGCACCCTGAGCACTGAGCACCCAGCACCTTGGGTACTGAGCACCGAGCACCCCGAGCACTGAGCACCCAGCACCCTGAGTACTGAGCACCCAGCACCCTGAGCACTGAGCACCCAGCACCCTGAGCACAGAGCACGCAGCACCCCGAGCACTGAGCACCCAGCACCCTGAGTACTGAGCACAGAGCACCCTGAGCACTGAGCACCCAGCACCCTGAGTACTGAGCACCCAGCACCCTGAGTACTGAGCAACCAGCACCCTGAGCACTGAGCACTGAGCACCCAGCACCCTGAGCACTGAGCACCCAGCACCCTGAGCATTGAGCACCCAGCACCCTGAGTACTGAGCACCCAGCGCCCTGAGTACTGAGCACCCAGCACCCTGAGTACTAAGCACTCAGCACCCTGAGTACTGAGCACCGAGCAACCCGAGCACTGAGCACCCAGCACCCTGAGCACTGAGCACCCGGAGGACTGAGCACCCAGCACCCTGAGCACTGAGCACCGATCACCCTGAGCACTGAGCACCCAGCACCCCGAGCACTGAGCACCCAGCACCCTGAGTACTGAGCACCCAGCACCAAGAGTACTGAGCACCCAGCACCCTGAGTACTGAGCACTGAGCACCCCGAGTACTGAGCACCCAGCACCACGAGCACTGAGCACCCAGCACCCTGAGCACTGAGCACCCTGAGCACTGAGCACCCTGAGCACTGAGCACTGAGCACCCAGCACCCTGAGTACTGAGCACCCAACACTCTGAGCACTGAGCACCCAGCACGCTGAGTACTGAGCACTGAGCACACAGCACCCTGAGTACTGAGCAACCAGCACCTCGAGCACTGAGCACCCAGCGCCCCGAGCACTGAGCACCCAGCACCCCGAGTACTGAGCACCCAGCACCCTGAGCACTGAGCACCCAGCACCCTGAGTACTGAGCACCCAGCACCATGAGTACTGAGCACCCAGCACCCTGAGTACTGAGCACTCAGCACCCTGAGTACTGAGCACCGAGCACGCCGAGCACTGAGCACCCAGCACCCTGAGCACTGAGCACCCTGAGGACTGAGTACCCAGCATCCTGAGCACTGAGCACCAAGCACCCTGAGTACTGAGCACCCAGCACCCTGAGCACTGAGCACCCAGGACCCCGAGCACTGAGCACCCAGCACCCTGAGCACTGAGCACCCAGCACCCTGAGTACTGAGCACCCAGCACCCTGAGCACTGAGCACCAATCACCCTATGCACTGAGCACCCAGCACCCTGAGTACTGAGCACCCAGCACCGTGAGTACTGAGTACCCAGCACCCTGAGCACTGAGCACCCAGCACCCTGAGTACTGAGCACCGAGCACCCTGAATACTTAGTACCCAGGAACCTTAGTACTGAGCACCCAGCACCCTGAGTACTGAGCACCCAGCACCCTGAGCACTGAGAACGGAGCACCCCGAGGACTGGGCACCCAGCACCCTGAGCACTGAGCACCCAGCACCTTGAGTACTGAGCACCGAGCACCCCGAGAACTGAGCACCCAGCACGCTGAATACTGATCACCCAGCACCCTGAGCACTGAGCACCCAGCACCCCGAGCACTGAGCACGGAGCACCCCGAGGAGTGAGCACCCAGCACCCTGAGCACTGAGCACCCTGAGGACTGAGTACCCAGCACCCTGAGCACTGAGCACCCAGCACCCTGAGTACTGAGCACCCAGCACCCTGAGCACTGAGCACCCAGGACCCGGAGCACTGAGCACCCAGCACCCTGAGCACTGAGCACACAGCACCCTGAGTACTGAGCACCCAGCACCCTGAGCACTGAGCACCAAGCACCCTGAGCACTGAGCACCCAGCACCCTGAGTACTGAGCACCCAGCACCCTGAGTACTGAGTACCCAGCACCCTGAGCACTGAGCACCCAGCACCCTGAGTACTGAGCACCGAGCACCCTGAATACTTAGTACCCAGGAACCTTAGTACTGAGCACCCAGCACCCTGAGCACTGAGCACCCAGCACCCTGAGTACTGAGCACCCAGCACCACCCTCAGCACTGAGCACCCAGCACCCCGAGCACTGAGCACCCAGCACCCTGAGTACTGAGCACCCAGCACCCTGAGTACTGAGCACTGAGCACCCTGAGTACTGAGCACCCAGCACCCTGAGCACTGAGAACAGAGCACCCCGAGGACTGGGCACCCAGCACCCTGAGCACTGAGCACCCAGCACCTTGAGTACTGAGCACCGAGCACCCCGAGAACTGAGCACCCAGCACGCTGAATACTGATCACCCAGCACCCTGAGCACTGAGCACCCAGCACCCCGAGCACTGAGCACCCAGCACCCCGAGCACTGAGCACGGAGCACCCCGAGGAGTGAGCACCCAGCACCCTGAGCACTGAGCACCCAGCACCTTGAGTACTGAGCACCGAGCACCCCGAGCACTGAGCACCCAGCACGCTGAATACTGAGCACCCAGCACCCTGAGCACTGAGCACTCAGCACCCCGAGCACTGAGCACCCAGCACCCCGAGCACTGAGCACCCAGCACCCTGAGTACTGAGCAACCAGCACCTCGAGCACTGAGCACCCACCGCCCCGAGCACTGAGCACCCAGCACCCCGAGCACTGAGCACTGAGCACACTGAGCACTGAGCACCCAGCACCCCGAGTACTGAACACTGAGCACCCTGAGTACTGAGCACCCAGCACCCCGAGTACTGCGCACTGAGCACCCTGAGTACTGAGCACGCAGCACCCTGAGCACTGAGAACCCTGAGTACTGAGCACCGAGCACCCTGAGTACTGAGCACCCAGCACCCTGAGCACTGAGCACGGAGCACCCCGAGGACTGAGCACCCAGCACCCTGAGCACTGAGCACCCAGCACCTTGAGTACTGAGCACCGAGCACCCCGAGAACTGAGCACCCAGCACGCTGAATACTGAGCACCCAGCACCCTGAGCACTGAGCACCAAGCACCCCGAGCACTGAGCACCCAGCACCCCGAGCACTGAGCACCCAGCACCCTGAGTACTGAGCACCCAACACCCAGAGTCCTGAGCACCCAGCACCCTGAGCAGTGAGCACCCAGCACCCTGAGTACTGAGCACCCAGCACCCTGAGTACTGAGCACCCAGCACCCTGAGCACTGAGCACTGAGCACAGAACACCCTGAGCACTGAGCACTGAGCACCCAGCACCCCGAGCACTGAGCACCGAGCACCCCGCGCACTGAGCACCCAGCACCCTGAGTACTGAGCACCCAACACCCAGAGTACTGAGCACCCAGCACCCTGAGTACTGAGCACCGAGCACCCTGAATACTGAGCACCCAGGACCCTTAGTACTGAGCACCCAGAACCCTGAGCACTGAGCACCCGGCACCCTGAGTACTGAGCACCGAGCACCCTGAATACTGAGCACCCAGGACCCTTAGTACTGAGCACCCAGCACCCTGAGCACTGAGCACCCGGCACCCTGAGTACTGAGCACCCAGCACCACCCTCAGCACTGAGCACCCAGCACCCCGAGCACTGAGCACCCAGCACCCTGAGTACTGAGCACCCAGCACCCTGAGTACTGAGCACTGAGCACCCTGAGTACTGAGCACCCAGCACCCTGAGCACTGAGAACGGAGCACCCCGAGGATTGGGCACCCAGCACCCTGAGCACTGAGCACCCAGCACCTTGAGTACTGAGCACCGAGCACCCCGAGAACTGAGCACCCAGCACGCTGAATACTGAGCACCCAGCACCCTGAGCACTGAGCACCCAGCACCCCGAGCACTGAGCACCCAGCACCCCGAGCACTGAGCACCCAGCACCCTGAGTACTGAGCACCCAACACCCAGAGTCCTGAGCACCCAGCACCCTGAGCACTGAGCACCCAACACCCTGTGTACTGAGCACCCAGCACCCTGAGTACTGAGCACCCAGCACCCTGAGCACTGAGCACTGAGCACTGAGCACAGAACACCCTGAGCACTGAGCACTGAGCACCCAGCACCCCGAGCACTGAGCACCCAGCACCCCGCGCACTGAGCACCCAGCACCCTGAGCACTGAGCACCCAGCACCCTGAGTACTGAGCACCCAGCACCATGAGTACTGAGCACCCAGCACCCTGAGTACTGAGCACCCAGCACCCTGAGTACTGAGCACCGAGCACCCCGAGCACGGAGCACCCAGCACCCTGAGCACTGAGCACCCTGAGGACTGAGTACCCAGCACCCTGAGCACTGAGCACCCAGCACCCTGAGTACTGAGCACCCAGCACCCTGAGCACTGAGCACCCAGGACCCCGAGCACTGAGCACCCAGCACCCTGGGCACTGAGCACCCAGCACCCTGAGTACTGAGCACCCAGCACACTGAGCACTGAGCACCAACCACCCTGAGCACTGAGCACCCAGCACCCTGAGTACTGAGCACCCAGCACCCTGAGTACTGAGTACCCAGCACCCAGAGCACTGAGCACCCAGCACCCTGAGTACTGAGCACCGAGCACCCTGAATAATTAGTACCCAGGAACCTTAGTACTGAGCACCCAGCACCCTGAGCACTGAGCACCCAGCACCCTGAGTACTGAGCACCCAGCACCACCCTCAGCACTGAGCACCAAGCACCCCGAGCACTGAGCACCCAGCACCCTGAGTACTGAGCACCCAGCACCCTGAGTACTGAGCACTGAGCACCCTGAGTACTGAGCACCCAGCACCCTGAGCACTGAGAACGGAGCACCCCGAGGACTGGGCACCCAGCACCCTGAGCACTGAGCACCCAGCACCTTGAGTACTGAGCACCGAGCACCCCGAGAACTGAGCACCCAGCACGCTGAATACTGATCACCCAGCACCCTGAGCACTGAGCACCCAGCACCCCGAGCACTGAGCACCCAGCACCCCGAGCACTGAGCACGGAGCACCCCGAGGAGTGAGCACCCAGCACCCTGAGCACTGAGCACCAACCACCCTGAGCACTGAGCACCCAGCACCCTGAGTACTGAGCACCCAGCACCCTGAGTACTGAGTACCCAGCACCCTGAGCACTGAGCACCCAGCACCCTGAGTACTGAGAACCGAGCACCCTGAATAATTAGTACCCAGGAACCTTAGTACTGAGCACCCAGCACCCTGAGCACTTAGCACCCAGCACCCTGAGTACTGAGCACCCAGCACCACCCTCAGCACTGAGCACCAAGCACCCCGAGCACTGAGCACCCAGCACCCTGAGTACTGAGCACCCAGCACCCTGAGTACTGAGCACTGAGCACCCTGAGTACTGAGCACCCAGCACCCTGAGCACTGAGAACGGAGCACCCCGAGGACTGGGCACCCAGCACCCTGAGCACTGAGCACCCAGCACCTTGAGTACTGAGCACCGAGCACCCCGAGAACTGAGCACCCAGCACGCTGAATACTGATCACCCAGCACCCTGAGCACTGAGCACCCAGCACCCCGAGCACTGAGCACCCAGCACCCCGAGCACTGAGCACGGAGCACCCCGAGGAGTGAGCACCCAGCACCCCGAGCACTGAGCACCCAGCACGCTGAATACTGAGCACCCAGCACCCTGAGCACTGAGCACCCAGCACCCCGAGCACTGAGCACCCAGCACCGCGAGCAATGAGCACCCAGCACCCTGAGTACTGAGCAACCAGCACCTGGAGCACTGAGCACCCACCGCCCCGAGCACTGAGCACCCAGCACCCCGAGCACTGAGCACTGAGCACACTGAGCACTGAGCACCCAGCACCCCGAGTACTGAGCACTGAGCACCCTGAGTACTGAGCACCCAGCACCCCGAGTACTGAGCACTGAGCACCCTGAGTACTGAGCACCCAGCACCCTGAGCACTGAGAACCCAGCACCTTGAGTACTGAGCACCGAGCACCCCGAGAACTGAGCACCCAGCACGCTGAATACTGAGCACCCAGCACCCTGAGCACTGAGCACCAAGCACCCCGAGCACTGAGCACCCAGCACCCCGAGCACTGAGCACCCAGCACCCTGAGTACTGAGCACCCAACACCCAGAGTCCTGAGCACCCAGCACCCTGAGCAGTGAGCACCCAGCACCCTGAGTACTGAGCACCCAGCACCCTGAGTACTGAGCACCCAGCACCCTGAGCACTGAGCACTGAGCACAGAACACCCTGAGCACTGAGCACTGAGCACCCAGCACCCCGAGCACTGAGCACCGAGCACCCCGCGCACTGAGCACCCAGCACCCTGAGCACTGAGCACCCAGCACCCTGAGTACTGAGCACCCAGCACCATGAGTACTGAGCACCCAGCACCCTGAGTACTGAGCACTCAGCACCCTGAGTACTGAGCACCGAGCACCCCGAGCACTGAGCACCCAGCACCCTGAGCACTGAGCACCCTGAGGACTGAGTACCCAGCACCCTGAGCACTGAGCACCCAGCACCCTGAGTACTGAGCACCCAGCACCCTGAGCACTGAGCACCCAGGACCCCGAGCACTGAGCACCCAGCACCCTGAGCACTGAGCACCCAGCACCCTGAGTACTGAGCACCCAGCACCCTGAGCACTGAGCACCAACCACCCTGAGCACTGAGCACCCAGCACCCTGAGTACTGAGCACCCAGCACCATGAGTACTGAGTACCCAGCACCCTGAGCACTGAGCACCCAGCACCCTGAGTACTGAGAACCGAGCACCCTGAATAATTAGTACCCAGGAACCTTAGTACTGAGCACCCAGCACCCTGAGCACTGAGCACCCAGCACCCTGAGTACTGAGCACCCAGCACCACCCTCAGCACTGAGCACCAAGCACCCCGAGCACTGAGCACCCAGCACCCTGAGTACTGAGCACCCAGCATCCTGAGTACTGAGCACTGAGCACCCTGAGTACTGAGCACCCAGCACCCTGAGCACTGAGAACGGAGCACCCCGAGGACTGGGCACCCAGCACCCTGAGCACTGAGCACCCAGCACCTTGAGTACTGAGCACCGAGCACCCCGAGAACTGAGCACCCAGCACGCTGAATACTGATCACCCAGCACCCTGAGCACTGAGCACCCAGCACCCCGAGCACTGAGCACCCAGCACCCCGAGCACTGAGCACGGAGCACACCGAGGAGTGAGCACCCAGCACCCTGAGCACTGAGCACCCAGCACCTTGAGTACTGAGCACCGAGCACCCCGAGCACTGAGCACCCAGCACGCTGAATACTGAGCACCCAGCACCCTGAGCACTGAGCACTCAGCACCCCGAGCACTGAGCACCCAGCACCCCGAGCACTGAGCACCCAGCACCCTGAGTACTGAGCAACCAGCACCTCGAGCACTGAGCACCCACCGCCCCGAGCACTGAGCACCCAGCACCCCGAGCACTGAGCACTGAGCACACTGAGCACTGAGCACCCAGCACCCCGAGTACTGAACACTGAGCACCCTGAGTACTGAGCACCCAGCACCCCGAGTACTGCGCACTGAGCACCCTGAGTACTGAGCACGCAGCACCCTGAGCACTGAGAACCCTGAGTACTGAGCACCGAGCACCCTGAGTACTGAGCACCCAGCATCCTGAGTACTGAGCACTGAGCACCCTGAGTACTGAGCACCCAGCACCTTGAGCACTGAGCACCCTGAGGACTGAGCACCCAGCAACCTGAGCACTGAGCACCCATCACCCTGAGCACTGAGCACCCAGGACCCCGAGCACTGAGCACCCAGCACCCTGAGCACTGAGCACCCAGCACCCTGAGTACTGAGCACCCAGCACCCTGAGCACTGAGCACCAATCACCCTATGCACTGAGCACCCAGCACCCTGAGTACTGAGCACCCAGCACCGTGAGTACTGAGTACCCAGCACCCTGAGCACTGAGCACCCAGCACCCTGAGTACTGAGCACCGAGCACCCTGAATACTTAGTACCCAGGAACCTTAGTACTGAGCACCCAGCACCCTGAGTACTGAGCACCCAGCACCCTGAGCACTGAGAACGGAGCACCCCGAGGACTGGGCACCCAGCACCCTGAGCACTGAGCACCCAGCACCTTGAGTACTGAGCACCGAGCACCCCGAGAACTGAGCACCCAGCACGCTGAATACTGATCACCCAGCACCCTGAGCACTGAGCACCCAGCACCCCGAGCACTGAGCACGGAGCACCCCGAGGAGTGAGCACCCAGCACCCTGAGCACTGAGCACCCTGAGGACTGAGTACCCAGCACCCTGAGCACTGAGCACCCAGCACCCTGAGTACTGAGCACCCAGCACCCTGAGCACTGAGCACCCAGGACCCGGAGCACTGAGCACCCAGCACCCTGAGCACTGAGCACACAGCACCCTGAGTACTGAGCACCCAGCACCCTGAGCACTGAGCACCAAGCACCCTGAGCACTGAGCACCCAGCACCCTGAGTACTGAGCACCCAGCACCCTGAGTACTGAGTACCCAGCACCCTGAGCACTGAGCACCCAGCACCCTGAGTACTGAGCACCGAGCACCCTGAATACTTAGTACCCAGGAACCTTAGTACTGAGCACCCAGCACCCTGAGCACTGAGCACCCAGCACCCTGAGTACTGAGCACCCAGCACCACCCTCAGCACTGAGCACCCAGCACCCCGAGCACTGAGCACCCAGCACCCTGAGTACTGAGCACCCAGCACCCTGAGTACTGAGCACTGAGCACCCTGAGTACTGAGCACCCAGCACCCTGAGCACTGAGAACAGAGCACCCCGAGGACTGGGCACCCAGCACCCTGAGCACTGAGCACCCAGCACCTTGAGTACTGAGCACCGAGCACCCCGAGAACTGAGCACCCAGCACGCTGAATACTGATCACCCAGCACCCTGAGCACTGAGCACCCAGCACCCCGAGCACTGAGCACCCAGCACCCCGAGCACTGAGCACGGAGCACCCCGAGGAGTGAGCACCCAGCACCCTGAGCACTGAGCACCCAGCACCTTGAGTACTGAGCACCGAGCACCCCGAGCACTGAGCACCCAGCACGCTGAATACTGAGCACCCAGCACCCTGAGCACTGAGCACTCAGCACCCCGAGCACTGAGCACCCAGCACCCCGAGCACTGAGCACCCAGCACCCTGAGTACTGAGCAACCAGCACCTCGAGCACTGAGCACCCACCGCCCCGAGCACTGAGCACCCAGCACCCCGAGCACTGAGCACTGAGCACACTGAGCACTGAGCACCCAGCACCCCGAGTACTGAACACTGAGCACCCTGAGTACTGAGCACCCAGCACCCCGAGTACTGCGCACTGAGCACCCTGAGTACTGAGCACGCAGCACCCTGAGCACTGAGAACCCTGAGTACTGAGCACCGAGCACCCTGAGTACTGAGCACCCAGCACCCTGAGCACTGAGCACGGAGCACCCCGAGGACTGAGCACCCAGCACCCTGAGCACTGAGCACCCAGCACCTTGAGTACTGAGCACCGAGCACCCCGAGAACTGAGCACCCAGCACGCTGAATACTGAGCACCCAGCACCCTGAGCACTGAGCACCAAGCACCCCGAGCACTGAGCACCCAGCACCCCGAGCACTGAGCACCCAGCACCCTGAGTACTGAGCACCCAACACCCAGAGTCCTGAGCACCCAGCACCCTGAGCAGTGAGCACCCAGCACCCTGAGTACTGAGCACCCAGCACCCTGAGTACTGAGCACCCAGCACCCTGAGCACTGAGCACTGAGCACAGAACACCCTGAGCACTGAGCACTGAGCACCCAGCACCCCGAGCACTGAGCACCGAGCACCCCGCGCACTGAGCACCCAGCACCCTGAGTACTGAGCACCCAACACCCAGAGTACTGAGCACCCAGCACCCTGAGTACTGAGCACCGAGCACCCTGAATACTGAGCACCCAGGACCCTTAGTACTGAGCACCCAGAACCCTGAGCACTGAGCACCCGGCACCCTGAGTACTGAGCACCGAGCACCCTGAATACTGAGCACCCAGGACCCTTAGTACTGAGCACCCAGCACCCTGAGCACTGAGCACCCGGCACCCTGAGTACTGAGCACCCAGCACCACCCTCAGCACTGAGCACCCAGCACCCCGAGCACTGAGCACCCAGCACCCTGAGTACTGAGCACCCAGCACCCTGAGTACTGAGCACTGAGCACCCTGAGTACTGAGCACCCAGCACCCTGAGCACTGAGAACGGAGCACCCCGAGGATTGGGCACCCAGCACCCTGAGCACTGAGCACCCAGCACCTTGAGTACTGAGCACCGAGCACCCCGAGAACTGAGCACCCAGCACGCTGAATACTGAGCACCCAGCACCCTGAGCACTGAGCACCCAGCACCCCGAGCACTGAGCACCCAGCACCCCGAGCACTGAGCACCCAGCACCCTGAGTACTGAGCACCCAACACCCAGAGTCCTGAGCACCCAGCACCCTGAGCACTGAGCACCCAACACCCTGTGTACTGAGCACCCAGCACCCTGAGTACTGAGCACCCAGCACCCTGAGCACTGAGCACTGAGCACTGAGCACAGAACACCCTGAGCACTGAGCACTGAGCACCCAGCACCCCGAGCACTGAGCACCCAGCACCCCGCGCACTGAGCACCCAGCACCCTGAGCACTGAGCACCCAGCACCCTGAGTACTGAGCACCCAGCACCATGAGTACTGAGCACCCAGCACCCTGAGTACTGAGCACCCAGCACCCTGAGTACTGAGCACCGAGCACCCCGAGCACGGAGCACCCAGCACCCTGAGCACTGAGCACCCTGAGGACTGAGTACCCAGCACCCTGAGCACTGAGCACCCAGCACCCTGAGTACTGAGCACCCAGCACCCTGAGCACTGAGCACCCAGGACCCCGAGCACTGAGCACCCAGCACCCTGGGCACTGAGCACCCAGCACCCTGAGTACTGAGCACCCAGCACACTGAGCACTGAGCACCAACCACCCTGAGCACTGAGCACCCAGCACCCTGAGTACTGAGCACCCAGCACCCTGAGTACTGAGTACCCAGCACCCAGAGCACTGAGCACCCAGCACCCTGAGTACTGAGCACCGAGCACCCTGAATAATTAGTACCCAGGAACCTTAGTACTGAGCACCCAGCACCCTGAGCACTGAGCACCCAGCACCCTGAGTACTGAGCACCCAGCACCACCCTCAGCACTGAGCACCAAGCACCCCGAGCACTGAGCACCCAGCACCCTGAGTACTGAGCACCCAGCACCCTGAGTACTGAGCACTGAGCACCCTGAGTACTGAGCACCCAGCACCCTGAGCACTGAGAACGGAGCACCCCGAGGACTGGGCACCCAGCACCCTGAGCACTGAGCACCCAGCACCTTGAGTACTGAGCACCGAGCACCCCGAGAACTGAGCACCCAGCACGCTGAATACTGATCACCCAGCACCCTGAGCACTGAGCACCCAGCACCCCGAGCACTGAGCACCCAGCACCCCGAGCACTGAGCACGGAGCACCCCGAGGAGTGAGCACCCAGCACCCTGAGCACTGAGCACCAACCACCCTGAGCACTGAGCACCCAGCACCCTGAGTACTGAGCACCCAGCACCCTGAGTACTGAGTACCCAGCACCCTGAGCACTGAGCACCCAGCACCCTGAGTACTGAGAACCGAGCACCCTGAATAATTAGTACCCAGGAACCTTAGTACTGAGCACCCAGCACCCTGAGCACTTAGCACCCAGCACCCTGAGTACTGAGCACCCAGCACCACCCTCAGCACTGAGCACCAAGCACCCCGAGCACTGAGCACCCAGCACCCTGAGTACTGAGCACCCAGCACCCTGAGTACTGAGCACTGAGCACCCTGAGTACTGAGCACCCAGCACCCTGAGCACTGAGAACGGAGCACCCCGAGGACTGGGCACCCAGCACCCTGAGCACTGAGCACCCAGCACCTTGAGTACTGAGCACCGAGCACCCCGAGAACTGAGCACCCAGCACGCTGAATACTGATCACCCAGCACCCTGAGCACTGAGCACCCAGCACCCCGAGCACTGAGCACCCAGCACCCCGAGCACTGAGCACGGAGCACCCCGAGGAGTGAGCACCCAGCACCCCGAGCACTGAGCACCCAGCACGCTGAATACTGAGCACCCAGCACCCTGAGCACTGAGCACCCAGCACCCCGAGCACTGAGCACCCAGCACCGCGAGCAATGAGCACCCAGCACCCTGAGTACTGAGCAACCAGCACCTCGAGCACTGAGCACCCACCGCCCCGAGCACTGAGCACCCAGCACCCCGAGCACTGAGCACTGAGCACACTGAGCACTGAGCACCCAGCACCCCGAGTACTGAGCACTGAGCACCCTGAGTACTGAGCACCCAGCACCCCGAGTACTGAGCACTGAGCACCCTGAGTACTGAGCACCCAGCACCCTGAGCACTGAGAACCCAGCACCTTGAGTACTGAGCACCGAGCACCCCGAGAACTGAGCACCCAGCACGCTGAATACTGAGCACCCAGCACCCTGAGCACTGAGCACCAAGCACCCCGAGCACTGAGCACCCAGCACCCCGAGCACTGAGCACCCAGCACCCTGAGTACTGAGCACCCAACACCCAGAGTCCTGAGCACCCAGCACCCTGAGCAGTGAGCACCCAGCACCCTGAGTACTGAGCACCCAGCACCCTGAGTACTGAGCACCCAGCACCCTGAGCACTGAGCACTGAGCACAGAACACCCTGAGCACTGAGCACTGAGCACCCAGCACCCCGAGCACTGAGCACCGAGCACCCCGCGCACTGAGCACCCAGCACCCTGAGCACTGAGCACCCAGCACCCTGAGTACTGAGCACCCAGCACCATGAGTACTGAGCACCCAGCACCCTGAGTACTGAGCACTCAGCACCCTGAGTACTGAGCACCGAGCACCCCGAGCACTGAGCACCCAGCACCCTGAGCACTGAGCACCCTGAGGACTGAGTACCCAGCACCCTGAGCACTGAGCACCCAGCACCCTGAGTACTGAGCACCCAGCACCCTGAGCACTGAGCACCCAGGACCCCGAGCACTGAGCACCCAGCACCCTGAGCACTGAGCACCCAGCACCCTGAGTACTGAGCACCCAGCACCCTGAGCACTGAGCACCAACCACCCTGAGCACTGAGCACCCAGCACCCTGAGTACTGAGCACCCAGCACCATGAGTACTGAGTACCCAGCACCCTGAGCACTGAGCACCCAGCACCCTGAGTACTGAGAACCGAGCACCCTGAATAATTAGTACCCAGGAACCTTAGTACTGAGCACCCAGCACCCTGAGCACTGAGCACCCAGCACCCTGAGTACTGAGCACCCAGCACCACCCTCAGCACTGAGCACCAAGCACCCCGAGCACTGAGCACCCAGCACCCTGAGTACTGAGCACCCAGCATCCTGAGTACTGAGCACTGAGCACCCTGAGTACTGAGCACCCAGCACCCTGAGCACTGAGAACGGAGCACCCCGAGGACTGGGCACCCAGCACCCTGAGCACTGAGCACCCAGCACCTTGAGTACTGAGCACCGAGCACCCCGAGAACTGAGCACCCAGCACGCTGAATACTGATCACCCAGCACCCTGAGCACTGAGCACCCAGCACCCCGAGCACTGAGCACCCAGCACCCCGAGCACTGAGCACGGAGCACACCGAGGAGTGAGCACCCAGCACCCTGAGCACTGAGCACCCAGCACCTTGAGTACTGAGCACCGAGCACCCCGAGCACTGAGCACCCAGCACGCTGAATACTGAGCACCCAGCACCCTGAGCACTGAGCACTCAGCACCCCGAGCACTGAGCACCCAGCACCCCGAGCACTGAGCACCCAGCACCCTGAGTACTGAGCAACCAGCACCTCGAGCACTGAGCACCCACCGCCCCGAGCACTGAGCACCCAGCACCCCGAGCACTGAGCACTGAGCACACTGAGCACTGAGCACCCAGCACCCCGAGTACTGAACACTGAGCACCCTGAGTACTGAGCACCCAGCACCCCGAGTACTGCGCACTGAGCACCCTGAGTACTGAGCACGCAGCACCCTGAGCACTGAGAACCCTGAGTACTGAGCACCGAGCACCCTGAGTACTGAGCACCCAGCACCCTGAGCACTGAGCACGGAGCACCCCGAGGACTGAGCACCCAGCACCCTGAGCACTGAGCACCCAGCACCTTGAGTACTGAGCACCGAGCACCCCGAGAACTGATCACCCAGCACGCTGAATACTGAGCACCCAGCACCCTGAGCACTGAGCACCAAGCACCCCGAGCACTGAGCACCCAGCACCCCGAGCACTGAGCACCCAGCACCCTGAGTACTGAGCACCCAACACCCAGAGTCCTGAGCACCCAGCACCCTGAGCAGTGAGCACCCAGCACCCTGAGTACTGAGCACCCAGCACCCTGAGTACTGAGCACCCAGCACCCTGAGCACTGAGCACTGAGCACAGAACACCCTGAGCACTGAGCACTGAGCACCCAGCACCCCGAGCACTGAGCACCGAGCACCCCGCGCACTGAGCACCCAGCACCCTGAGTACTGAGCACCCAACACCCAGAGTACTGAGCACCCAGCACCCTGAGTACTGAGCACCGAGCACCCTGAATACTGAGCACCCAGGACCCTTAGTACTGAGCACCCAGAACCCTGAGCACTGAGCACCCGGCACCCTGAGTACTGAGCACCGAGCACCCTGAATACTGAGCACCCAGGACCCTTAGTACTGAGCACCCAGCACCCTGAGCACTGAGCACCCGGCACCCTGAGTACTGAGCACCCAGCACCACCCTCAGCACTGAGCACCCAGCACCCCGAGCACTGAGCACCCAGCACCCTGAGTACTGAGCACCCAGCACCCTGAGTACTGAGCACTGAGCACCCTGAGTACTGAGCACCCAGCACCCTGAGCACTGAGAACGGAGCACCCCGAGGATTGGGCACCCAGCACCCTGAGCACTGAGCACCCAGCACCTTGAGTACTGAGCACCGAGCACCCCGAGAACTGAGCACCCAGCACGCTGAATACTGAGCACCCAGCACCCTGAGCACTGAGCACCCAGCACCCCGAGCACTGAGCACCCAGCACCCCGAGCACTGAGCACCCAGCACCCTGAGTACTGAGCACCCAACACCCAGAGTCCTGAGCACCCAGCACCCTGAGCACTGAGCACCCAACACCCTGTGTACTGAGCACCCAGCACCCTGAGTACTGAGCACCCAGCACACTGAGCACTGAGCACTGAGCACTGAGCACAGAACACCCTGAGCACTGAGCACTGAGCACCCAGCACCCCGAGCACTGAGCACCCAGCACCCCGCGCACTGAGCACCCAGCACCCTGAGCACTGAGCACCCAGCACCCTGAGTACTGAGCACCCAGCACCATGAGTACTGAGCACCCAGCACCCTGAGTACTGAGCACCCAGCACCCTGAGTACTGAGCACCGAGCACCCCGAGCACGGAGCACCCAGCACCCTGAGCACTGAGCACCCTGAGGACTGAGTACCCAGCACCCTGAGCACTGAGCACCCAGCACCCTGAGTACTGAGCACCCAGCACCCTGAGCACTGAGCACCCAGGACCCCGAGCACTGAGCACCCAGCACCCTGAGCACTGAGCACCCAGCACCCTGAGTACTGAGCACCCAGCACACTGAGCACTGAGCACCAACCACCCTGAGCACTGAGCACCCAGCACCCTGAGTACTGAGCACCCAGCACCCTGAGTACTGAGTACCCAGCACCCTGAGCACTGAGCACCCAGCACCCTGAGTACTGAGCACCGAGCACCCTGAATAATTAGTACCCAGGAACCTTAGTACTGAGCACCCAGCACCCTGAGCACTGAGCACCCAGCACCCTGAGTACTGAGCACCCAGCACCACCCTCAGCACTGAGCACCAAGCACCCCGAGCACTGAGCACCCAGCACCCTGAGTACTGAGCACCCAGCACCCTGAGTACTGAGCACTGAGCACCCTGAGTACTGAGCACCCAGCACCCTGAGCACTGAGAACGGAGCACCCCGAGGACTGGGCACCCAGCACCCTGAGCACTGAGCACCCAGCACCTTGAGTACTGAGCACCGAGCACCCCGAGAACTGAGCACCCAGCACGCTGAATACTGATCACCCAGCACCCTGAGCACTGAGCACCCAGCACCCCGAGCACTGAGCACCCAGCACCCCGAGCACTGAGCACGGAGCACCCCGAGGAGTGAGCACCCAGCACCCTGAGCACTGAGCACCAACCACCCTGAGTACTGAGAACCGAGCACCCTGAATAATTAGTACCCAGGAACCTTAGTACTGAGCACCCAGCACCCTGAGCACTTAGCACCCAGCACCCTGAGTACTGAGCACCCAGCACCACCCTCAGCACTGAGCACCAAGCACCCCGAGCACTGAGCACCCAGCACCCTGAGTACTGAGTACCCAGCACCCTGAGCACTGAGCACCCAGCACCCTGAGTACTGAGAACCGAGCACCCTGAATAATTAGTACCCAGGAACCTTAGTACTGAGCACCCAGCACCCTGAGCACTTAGCACCCAGCACCCTGAGTACTGAGCACCCAGCACCACCCTCAGCACTGAGCACCAAGCACCCCGAGCACTGAGCACCCAGCACCCTGAGTACTGAGCACCCAGCACCCTGAGTACTGAGCACTGAGCACCCTGAGTACTGAGCACCCAGCACCCTGAGCACTGAGAACGGAGCACCCCGAGGACTGGGCACCCAGCACCCTGAGCACTGAGCACCCAGCACCTTGAGTACTGAGCACCGAGCACCCCGAGAACTGAGCACCCAGCACGCTGAATACTGATCACCCAGCACCCTGAGCACTGAGCACCCAGCACCCCGAGCACTGAGCACCCAGCACCCCGAGCACTGAGCACGGAGCACCCCGAGGAGTGAGCACCCAGCACCCCGAGCACTGAGCACCCAGCACGCTGAATACTGAGCACCCAGCACCCTGAGCACTGAGCACCCAGCACCCCGAGCACTGAGCACCCAGCACCGCAAGCAATGAGCACCCAGCACCCTGAGTACTGAGCAACCAGCACCTCGAGCACTGAGCACCCACCGCCCCGAGCACTGAGCACCCAGCACCCCGAGCACTGAGCACTGAGCACACTGAGCACTGAGCACCCAGCACCCCGAGTACTGAGCACTGAGCACCCTGAGTACTGAGCACCCAGCACCCCGAGTACTGAGCACTGAGCACCCTGAGTACTGAGCACCCAGCACCCTGAGCACTGAGAACCCAGCACCTTGAGTACTGAGCACCGAGCACCCCGAGAACTGAGCACCCAGCACGCTGAATACTGAGCACCCAGCACCCTGAGCACTGAGCACCAAGCACCCCGAGCACTGAGCACCCAGCACCCCGAGCACTGAGCACCCAGCACCCTGAGTACTGAGCACCCAACACCCAGAGTCCTGAGCACCCAGCACCCTGAGCAGTGAGCACCCAGCACCCTGAGTACTGAGCACCCAGCACCCTGAGTACTGAGCACCCAGCACCCTGAGCACTGAGCACTGAGCACAGAACACCCTGAGCACTGAGCACTGAGCACCCAGCACCCCGAGCACTGAGCACCGAGCACCCCGCGCACTGAGCACCCAGCACCCTGAGCACTGAGCACCCAGCACCCTGAGTACTGAGCACCCAGCACCATGAGTACTGAGCACCCAGCACCCTGAGTACTGAGCACTCAGCACCCTGAGTACTGAGCACCGAGCACCCCGAGCACTGAGCACCCAGCACCCTGAGCACTGAGCACCCTGAGGACTGAGTACCCAGCACCCTGAGCACTGAGCACCCAGCACCCTGAGTACTGAGCACCCAGCACCCTGAGCACTGAGCACCCAGGACCCCGAGCACTGAGCACCCAGCACCCTGAGCACTGAGCACCCAGCACCCTGAGTACTGAGCACCCAGCACCCTGAGCACTGAGCACCAACCACCCTGAGCACTGAGCACCCAGCACCCTGAGTACTGAGCACCCAGCACCCTGAGTACTGAGTACCCAGCACCCTGAGCACTGAGCACCCAGCACCCTGAGTACTGAGAACCGAGCACCCTGAATAATTAGTACCCAGGAACCTTAGTACTGAGCACCCAGCACCCTGAGCACTGAGCACCCAGCACCCTGAGTACTGAGCACCCAGCACCACCCTCAGCACTGAGCACCAAGCACCCCGAGCACTGAGCACCCAGCACCCTGAGTACTGAGCACCCAGCACCCTGAGTACTGAGCACTGAGCACCCTGAGTACTGAGCACCCATCACCCTGAGCACTGAGAACGGAGCACCCCGAGGACTGGGCACCCAGCACCCTGAGCACTGAGCACCCAGCACCTTGAGTACTGAGCACCGAGCACCCCGAGAACTGAGCACCCAGCACGCTGAATACTGATCACCCAGCACCCTGAGCACTGAGCACCCAGCACCCCGAGCACTGAGCACCCAGCACCCCGAGCACTGAGCACGGAGCACCCCGAGGAGTGAGCACCCAGCACCCTGAGCACTGAGCACCCAGCACCTTGAGTACTGAGCACCGAGCACCCCGAGCACTGAGCACCCAGCACGCTGAATACTGAGCACCCAGCACCCTGAGCACTGAGCACCCAGCACCCCGAGCACTGAGCACCCAGCACCCCGAGCAATGAGCACCCAGCACCCTGAGTACTGAGCAACCAGCACCTCGAGCACTGAGCACCCACCGCCCCGAGCACTGAGCACCCAGCACCCCGAGCACTGAGCACTGAGCACACTGAGCACTGAGCACCCAGCACCCCGAGTACTGAGCACTGAGCACCCTGAGTACTGAGCACCCAGCACCCCGAGTACTGAGCACTGAGCACCCTGAGTACTGAGCACCCAGCACCCTGAGCACTGAGAACCCTGAGTACTGAGCACCGAGCACCCTGAGTACTGAGCACCCAGCACCCTGAGCACTGAGCACGGAGCACCCCGAGGACTGAGCACCCAGCACCCTGAGCACTGAGCACCCAGCACCTTGAGTACTGAGCACCGAGTACCCCGAGAACTGAGCACCCAGCACGCTGAATACTGATCACCCAGCACCCTGAGCACTGAGCACCCAGCACCCCAAGCACTGAGCACCCAGCACCCCGAGCACTGAGCACGGAGCACCCCGAGGAGTGAGCACCCAGCACCCTGAGCACTGAGCACCCAGCACCTTGAGTACTGAGCACCGAGCACCCCGAGCACTGAGCACCCAGCACGCTGAATACTGAGCACCCAGCACCCTGAGCACTGAGCACCCAGCACCCCGAGCACTGAGCACCCAGCACCCCGAGCACTGAGCACCCAGCACCCTGAGTACTGAGCACCCAACACCCAGAGTACTGAGCACCCAGCACCCTGAGTACTGAGCACCGAGCACCCTGAATACTGAGCACCCAGGACCCTTAGTACTGAGCACCCAGAACCCTGAGCACTGAGCACCCGGCACCCTGAGTACTGAGCACCGAGCACCCTGAATACTGAGCACCCAGCACCCTGAGTACTGAGCACCGAGCACCCTGAATACTGAGCACCCAGGACCCTTAGTACTGAGCACCCAGAACCCTGAGCACTGAGCACCCGGCACCTTGAGTACTGAGCACCGAGCACCCCGAGAACTGAGCACCCAGCACGCTGAATACTGATCACCCAGCACCCTGAGCACTGAGCACCCAGCACCCCGAGCATTGAGCACCCAGCACCCCGAGCACTGAGCACGGAGCACCCCGAGGAGTGAGCACCCAGCACCCTGAGCACTGAGCACCAACCACCCTGAGCACTGAGCACCCAGCACCCTGAGTACTGAGCACACAGCACCCTGAGTACTGAGTACCCAGCACCCTGAGCACTGAGCACCCAGCACCCTGAGTACTGAGAACCGAGCACCCTGAATAATTAGTACCCAGGAACCTTAGTACTGAGCACCCAGCACCCTGAGCACTGAGCACCCAGCACCCTGAGTACTGAGCACCCAGCACCACCCTCAGCACTGAGCACCAAGCACCCCGAGCACTGAGCACCCAGCACCCTGAGTACTGAGCACCCAGCACCCTGAGTACTGAGCACTGAGCACCCTGAGTACCTAGCACCCAGCACCCTGAGCACTGAGAACGGAGCACCCCGAGGACTGGGCACCCAGCACCCTGAGCACTGAGCACCCAGCACCTTGAGTACTGAGCACCGAGCACCCCGAGAACTGAGCACCCAGCACGCTGAATACTGATCACCCAGCACCCTGAGCACTGAGCACCCAGCACCCCGAGCACTGAGCACCCAGCACCCCGAGCACTGAGCACGGAGCACCCCGAGGAGTGAGCACCCAGCACCCCGAGCACTGAGCACCCAGCACGCTGAATACTGAGCACCCAGCACCCTGAGCACTGAGCACCCAGCACCCCGAGCACTGAGCACCCAGCACCCCGAGCAATGAGCACCCAGCACCCTGAGTACTGAGCAACCAGCACCTCGAGCACTGAGCACCCACCGCCCCGAGCACTGAGCACCCAGCACCCCGAGCACTGAGCACTGAGCACACTGAGCACTGAGCACCCAGCACCCCGAGTACTGAGCACTGAGCACCCTGAGTACTGAGCACCCAGCACCCCGAGTACTGAGCACTGAGCACCCTGAGTACTGAGCACCCAGCACCCTGAGCACTGAGAACCCTGAGTACTGAGCACCGAGCACCCTGAGTACTGAGCACCCAGCACCCTGAGCACTGAGCACGGAGCACCCCGAGGACTGAGCACCCAGCACCCTGAGCACTGAGCACCCAGCAACTTGAGTACTGAGCACCGAGTACCCCGAGAACTGAGCACCCAGCACGCTGAATACTGATCACCCAGCACCCTGAGCACTGAGCACCCAGCACCCCAAGCACTGAGCACCCAGCACCCCGAGCACTGAGCACGGAGCACCCCGAGGAGTGAGCACCCAGCACCCTGAGCACTGAGCACCCAGCACCTTGAGTACTGAGCACCGAGCACCCCGAGCACTGAGCACCCAGCACGCTGAATACTGAGCACCCAGCACCCTGAGCACTGAGCACCCAGCACCCTGAGCACTGAGCACCCAGCACACCGAGCACTGAGCACCCAGCACCCTGAGTACTGAGCACCCAACACCCAGAGTACTGAGCACCCAGCACCCTGAGCACTGATCACCCAGCACCCTGAGTACTGAGCACCGAGCACCCTGAATACTGAGCACCCAGGACCCTTAGTACTGAGCACCCAGCACCCTGAGCACTGAGCACCCGGCACCCTGAGTACTGAGCACCGAGCACCCTGAATACTGAGCACCCAGGACCCTTAGTACTGAGCACCCAGCACCCTGAGCACTGAGCACCCGGCACCCTGAGTACTGAGCACCCAGCACCACCCTCAGCACTGAGCACCCAGCACCCCGAGCACTGAGCACCCAGCACCCTGAGTACTGAGCACCCAGCACCCTGAGTACTGAGCACTGAGCACCCTGAGTACTGAGCACCCAACACCCTGAGCACTGAGAACGGAGCACCCCGAGGATTGGGCACCCAGCACCCTGAGCACTGAGCACCCAGCACCTTGAGTACTGAGCACCGAGCACCCCGAGAACTGAGCACCCAGCACGCTGAATACTGAACACCCAGCACCCTGAGCACTGAGCACCCAGCACCCCGAGCACTGAGCACCCAGCACCCCGAGCACTGAGCACCCAGCACCCTGAGTACTGAGCACCCAACACCCAGAGTCCTGAGCACCCAGCACCCTGAGCACTGAGCACCCAGCACCCTGTGTACTGAGCACCCAGCACCCTGAGTACTGAGCACCCAGCACCCTGAGCACTGAGCACTGAGCACTGAGCACAGAACACCCTGAGCACTGAGCACTGAGCACCCAGCACCCCGAGCACTGAGCACCCAGCACCCCGCGCACTGAGCACCCAGCACCCTGAGCACTGAGCACCCACCACCCTGAGTACTGAGCACCCAGCACCATGAGTACTGAGCACCCAGCACCCTGAGTACTGAGCACTCAGCACCCTGAGTACTGAGCACCGAGCACCCCGAGCACTGAGCACCCAGCACCCTGAGCACTGAGCACCCTGAGGACTGAGTACCCAGCACCCTGAGCACTGAGCACCCAGCACCCTGAGTACTGAGCACCCAGCACCCTGAGCACTGAGCACCCAGGACCCCGAGCACTGAGCACCCAGCACCCTGAGCACTGAGCACCCAGCACCCTGAGTACTGAGCACCCACCACCCTGAGCACTGAGCACCAACCACCCTGAGCACTGAGCACCCAGCACCCTGAGTACTGAGCACCCAGCACCCTGAGTACTGAGTACCCAGCACCCTGAGCACTGAGCACCCAGCACCCTGAGTACTGAGCACCGAGCACCCTGAATAATTAGTACCCAGGAACCTTAGTACTGAGCACCCAGCACCCTGAGCACTGAGCACCCAGCACCCTGAGTACTGAGCACCCAGCACCACCCTCAGAACTGAGCACCAAGCACCCCGAGCACTGAGCACCCAGCACCCTGAGTACTGAGCACCCAGCACCCTGAGTACTGAGCACTGAGCACCCTGAGTACTGAGTACCCAGCACCCTGAGCACTGAGAACGGAGCACCCCGAGGACTGGGCACCCAGCACCCTGAGCACTGAGCACCCATCACCTTGAGTACTGAGCACCGAGCACCCCGAGAACTGAGCACCCAGCACGCTGAATACTGATCACCCAGCACCCTGAGCACTGAGCACCCAGCACCCCGAGCACTGAGCACCCAGCACCCCGAGCACTGAGCACGGAGCACCCCGAGGAGTGAGCACCCAGCACCCTGAGCACTGAGCACCCAGCACCTTGAGTACTGAGCACCGAGCACCCCGAGCACTGAGCACCCAGCACGCTGAATACTGAGCACCCAGCACCCTGAGCACTGAGCACCCAGCACCCCGAGCACTGAGCACCCAGCACCCCGAGCAATGAGCACCCAGCACCCTGAGTACTGAGCAACCAGCACCTCGAGCACTGAGCACCCACCGCCCCGAGCACTGAGCACCCAGCACCCCGAGCACTGAGCACTGAGCACACTGAGCACTGAGCACCCAGCACCCCGAGTACTGAGCACTGAGCACCCTGAGTACTGAGCACCCAGCACCCCGAGTACTGAGCACTGAGCACCCTGAGTACTGAGCACCCAGCACCCTGAGCACTGAGAACCCTGAGTACTGAGCACCGAGCACCCTGAGTACTGAGCACCCAGCACCCTGAGCACTGAGCACGGAGCACCCCGAGGACTGAGCACCCAGCACCCTGAGCACTGAGCACCCAGCACCTTGAGTACTGAGCACCGAGTACCCCGAGAACTGAGCACCCAGCACGCTGAATACTGATCACCCAGCACCCTGAGCACTGAGCACCCAGCACCCCAAGCACTGAGCACCCAGCACCCCGAGCACTGAGCACGGAGCACCCCGAGGAGTGAGCACCCAGCACCCTGAGCACTGAGCACCCAGCACCTTGAGTACTGAGCACCGAGCACCCCGAGCACTGAGCACCCAGCACGCTGAATACTGAGCACCCAGCACCCTGAGCACTGAGCACCCAGCACCCCGAGCACTGAGCACCCAGCACCCCGAGCACTGAGCACACCGGAACCCTGAGTACTGAGCACCCAACACCCAGAGTACTGAGCACCCAGCACCCTGAGCACTGATCACCCAGCACCCTGAGTACTGAGCACCGAGCACCCTGAATACTGAGCACCCAGGACCCTTAGTACTGAGCACCCAGCACCCTGAGCACTGAGCACCCGGCACCCTGAGTACTGAGCACCGAGCACCCTGGATACTGAGCACCCAGGACCCTTAGTACTGAGCACCCAGCACCCTGAGCACTGAGCACCCGGCACCCTGAGTACTGAGCACCCAGCACCACCCTCAGCACTGAGCACCCAGCACCCCGAGCACTGAGCACCCAGCACCCTGAGTACTGAGCACCCAGCACCCTGAGTACTGAGCACTGAGCACCCTGAGTACTGAGCACCCAGCACCCTGAGCACTGAGAACGGAGCACCCCGAGGATTGGGCACCCAGCACCCTGAGCACTGAGCACCCAGCACCTTGAGTACTGAGCACCGAGCACCCCGAGAACTGAGCACCCAGCACGCTGAATACTGAGCACCCAGCACCCTGAGTACTGAGCACCCAACACCCAGAGTCCTGAGCACCCAGCACCCTGAGCACTGAGCACCCAGCACCCTGTGTACTGAGCACCCAGCACCCTGAGTACTGAGCACCCAACACCCAGAGTCCTGAGCACCAAGCACCCTGAGCACTGAGCACCCAGCACCCTGTGTACTGAGCACCTTGCACCCTGAGTACTGAGCACCCAGCACCCTGAGCACTGAGCACTGAGCACACAACACCCTGAGCACTGAGCACTGAGCACCCAGCACCCCGCGCACTGAGCCCCCAGCACCCTGAGCACTGAGCACCCAGCACCATGAGTACTGAGCACCCAGCACCCTGAGTACTGAGCACTCAGCTCCCTGAGTACTGAGCACCGAGCACCCCGAGCACTGAGCACCCCGCACCCTGAGCACTGAGCACCCTGAGGACTGAGTACCCAGCACCCTGAGCACTGAGCACCCAGCACCCTGAGTACTGAGCACCGATCACCCTGAGCACTGAGCACCCAGCACGCTGAGTACTGAGCACCCAGCACCCTGAGCACTGAGCACCAAGCACCCTGAGCACTGAGCACCCAGCACCCTGAGTACTGAGCACCCAGCCCCCTGAGTACTGAGTACCCAGCACCCTGAGCACTGAGCACCCAGCACCCTGAGTAATGAGCACCGAGCACCCTGAATACTGAGCACCCAGGAGGCTTAGTACTGAGCACCCAGCACCCTGAGCACTGAGCACCCAGCACCCTGAGTACTGAGCACCCAGCACCACCCTCAGCACTGAGCACCCAGCACCCCGAGCAAGGAGCACCCAGCACCCCGAGCACTGAGCACCCAGCACCCTGAGTACTGAGCACCCAGCACCCTGAGTACTGAGCACTGAGCACCCCGAGTACTGAGCACCCATCACCCCGAGCACTGAGCACCCAGCAACCTGAGTACTGAGAAGAGATCACCCTGAGTACTGAGCCCCCAGCACCCTGAGTACTGAGCACCCAGCACCCCGAGCACTGAGCACCCAGCACCCCGAGAATGAGCACCCACACCCTGAATACTGAGATCCGAGCACCCTGAGTACTGAGCACCCAGCACCCTGAGTACTGAGCCCCCAGCACCCTGAGTACTGAGCCCCCAGCACCCCGAGCACTGAGCACCCAGCACCCGGAGAATGAGCACCCAGCACACTGAGTACTGAGCACCCAGCACCCTGAGTACTGAGCACTAAGCACCCAGAGCACTGAGGAACCAGCACCCCGAGCACGGAGCACCCAGGACCCCGAGCACTGAGTACTGAGCACCCAGCACCCTGAGTACTGAGCACCGAGCTCCCCGAGCACTGAGCACCCTGAGTACTGAGCACCCAGCACCCCGATCACTGAGCACCCAGCACCCTGAGCACTGATCACCCAGCACCCTGAGCACTGAGCACCCAGCACCCTGAGTACTGAGCACCCAACAACCAGAGTACTGAGCACCCAGCACCCTGAGCACTGAGCACCCAGCACCCTGAGTACTGAGCACCCAGCACTCTGAGTACTGAGCACCCAGCACCCTGAGCACTGAGCACTGAGCACCCAACACCCTGAGCACTGAGCACTGAGCACCCAGCACCCCGAGCACTGAGCACCCAGCACCCCGAGCACTGAGCACCCAGCACCCTGAGCACTGAGCACCCAGCACCCTGAGCACTGAGCACCCAGCCCCCTGAGTACTGAGCACCCAGCACCATGAGTACTGAGCACCCAGCACCCTGAGTACTGAGCACTCAGCACCCTGAATACTGAGCACCGAGCACCCCGAGCACTGAGCACCCAGCACCCTGAGCACTGAGCACCCTGAGGACTGCGCACCCAGCACCCTGAGCACTGAGCACCCAGCACCCTGAGTACTGAGCACCGATCACCCTGAGCACTGAGCACCCAGGACCCCGAGCACTGAGCACCCAGCACCCTGAGCACTGAGCACCCAGCACCCCGAGTACTGAGCACCCAGCACCCCGAGTACTGAGCACCGAGCACCCCGAGAACTGAACACCCAGCACCCTGAGTACTGAGCACCCAGCACCCTGAGTACTGATCACTGAGCACCCCTAGTACTGAGCACCCAGCACCCCGAGCACTGAGCACCCTGCAACCTGATTACTGAGAACAGATCACCCTGAGTACTGAGCACCCAGCACCCTGAGTACTGAGCCCCCAGCACCCTGAGTACTGAGCACCCAGCACCCCGAGCACTGAGCACCCAGCACCCCGATAATGAGCACCCAGCACCCTGAGTATTGAGAAACGAGCACCCTGAGTACTGAGCACCCAGCACCCTGAGTACTGAGCCCCCAGCACCCTGAGTACTGAGCACCCAGCACCCCGAGCACTGAGCAAACAGCACCCCGAGAATGAGCACCCAGCACCCTGAGTACTGAGCACCAAGCACCCTGAGTACTGAGCACTAAGCACCCCGAGCACTGAGCGCCCAGCACCCCGAGCACGGAGCACCCAGGACCCCGAGCACTGAGTACTGAGCACCCAGCACCCTGAGTACTGAGCACCGAGCTCCCCGAGCACTGAGCACCCTGAGTACTGAGCACCCAGCACCCCGATCACTGAGCACCCAGCACCCTGCGCACTGAGCACCCAGCACCCTGAGCACTGAGCACCCAGCACCCTGAGCACTGAGCACCCAGCACCCTGAGAACTGAGCACCCAGCACTCTGAGTACTGAGCACCCAGGACCCTGAGCACTGAGCACCGAGCACCCCGAGCACTGAGCACCCAGCACCCTGAGCACTCAGCACCTAGCACCCCGAGCACTGAGCACCCAGCACCCTGAGCACTGAGCACCCAGCACCCTGAGCATGGAGTACCCCGAGGACTGAGCACCCAGCACCCTTAGAACTGAGCACCCAGCACCTTGAGTACTGAGCACCGAGCACCTCGAGCACTAAGCACCCAGCACCCTGAGTACTGAGCACACAGCACCCTGAGTACTGAGCACCCAGCACCCCGAGCACGTAGCACCCAGCACCCTGAGTACTGAGCACCCAACACCCAGAGTACTGAGCACCCAGCACCCCGAGTACTGAGCACCCAGCACCCCGAGCACTGAGCACCCAGCGCCCCGAGCACTGAGCACCCAGCACCCCGAGCACTGAGCACTGAGCACCCTGAGCACTGAGTACTGAGCACTGAGCACCCTGAGTACTGAGCACCCAGCACCCCGAGCACTGAGCACCCAGCGCCCCGAGCACTGAGCACCCAGCACCCCGAGCACTGAGCACTGAGCACCCTGAGCACTGAGCAAACAGCACCCCGAGTACTGAGCACTGAGCACCCTGAGTACTGAGCACCAAGCACTCCGAGTACTGAGCACTGAGCACCCTGAGTACTGAGCACCCAGCACCCTGAGCACTGAGCTCCCAGCACCCTGAGTAATGAGCACTGAGATCCCTGAGTACTGAGCACCGAGCACCCTGAGTACTGAGCACCCAGCACCCTGATCACTGAGCACGGAGCACCCCGAGGACTGAGCACCGAGCACCCCGAGCACTGAGCACCCAGCACCCTGAGCACTGAGCACCCTGAGGACTGAGTACCCAGCACCCTGAGCACTGAGCACCCAGCACCCTGAGTACTGAGCACCGATCACCCTGAGCACTGAGCACCCAGGACCCCGAGCACTGAGCACCCAGCACCCTGAGTACAGAGCACCCAGCTCCCCGAGTACTGAGCACCCAGCACAGCGAGCACTGAGCAGCCAGCACCCTGAGTACTGAGCACCCTGAGTACGGAGCACCGATCACCCTGAGCACTGAGCACCCAGCACCCTGAGTACTGAGCACCCAGCGCCCTGAGCACTGAGCACCAAGCACCCTGAGCACTGAGCAAACAGCACCCTGAGTACTGAGTACCCAGCACCCTGAGTACTGAGCACCCAGCACCCTTAGTACTGAGCACCCAGCACCCTGAGCACTGAGCACCCAGCACCCTGAGTACTGAGCACCCAGCACCACCCTCAGCACTGAGCACCCAGCACCCCGAGCACTGAGCACCCAGCACCCTGAGCACTGAGCACCCAGCACCCTGAGCACTGAGCACCCAGCACCCCGAGTACTGAGCACCGAGCACCCCGAGCACTAAGCACCCAGCACCCTGAGTACTGAGCACCCAGCACCCTGAGTACTGAGCACTGAGTACCCCGAGTACTGAGCACCCATCACCCCAAGCACTGAGCACCCAGCAACCTGAGTACTGAGAACAGATCACCCTGAGTACTGAGCACCCAGCACCCTGAGTACTGAGCCAACAGCACCCTGAGTACTGATCACCCAGCACCCCGAGCACTGAGCACTGAGCACCCAACAAACTGAGCACTGAGCACTGAGCACCCAGCACCCCGAGCACTGAGCACCCAGCACCCCGAGCACTGAGCACCCAGCACCCTGAGCACTGAGCACCCAGCACCCTGAGCACTGAGCACCCAGCACCCTGAGTACTGAGCACCCAGCACCATGAGAACTGAGCACCCAGCACCCTGATTACTGAGCACTCAGCACCCTGAGTACTGAGCACCGAGCACCCCGAGCACTGAGCACCCAGCACCCTGAGCACTGAGCACCCTGAGGACTGAGTACCCAGCACCATGAGCACTGAGCACCCAGCACCCTGAGTACTGAGCACCGATCACCCTGAGCACTGAGCACCCAGGACCCCGAGCACTGAGCACCCAGCACCCTCAGTACAGAGCACCCAGCTCCCCGAGTACTGAGCACCCAGCACAGCGAGCACTGAGCAGCCAGCACCCTGAGTACTGAGCACAATGAGTACGGAGCACCGATCACCCTGAGCACTGAGCACCCAGCACCCTGAGTACTGAGCACCCAGCACCCTGAGCACTGAGCACCAAGCACCCTGAGCACTGAGCAAACAGCACCCTGAGTACTGAGTACCCAGCACCCTGAGTACTGAGCACCGAGCACCCTGAGTACTGAGCACCCACCACCCTTAGTACTGAGCACCCAGCACCCTGAGCACTGAGCACCCAGCACCCTGAGTACTGAGCACCCAGCACCACCCTCAGCACTGAGCACCCAGCACCCCGAGCACTGAGCACCCAGCACCCTGAGCACTGAGCACCCAGCACCCGGAGTACTGAGCACCCAGCACCCCGAGTACTGAGCACCGAGCACCCCGAGCACTGAGCACCCAGCACCCTGAGTACTGAGCACCCAGCACCCTGAGTACTGAGCACTGAGCACCCCGAGTACTGAGCACCCATCACCCCGAGCACTGAGCACCCAGCAACCTGAGTACTGAGAACAGATCACCCTGAGTACTGAGCACCAAGGACCCTGAGTACTGAGCCCCCAGCACCCTGAGTACTGAGCACCCAGCACCCCGAGCACTGAGCACCCAGCACCCCGAGAATGAGCACCCAGCACCCTGAATACTGAGAACCGAGCACCCTGAGTACTGAGCACCCAGCACCCTGAGTACTGAGCCCCCAGCACCTTGAGTACTGAGCACCAAGCACCCCGAGCACTGAGCACTCAGCACCCCGAGAATGAGCACCCAGCACCCTGAGTACTGAGCACCCAGCACCCTGAGTACTGAGCACTAAGCACCCAGAGCACTGAGCACCCAGCACCCCGAGCACGGAGCACCTAGGACCAGGAGCACTGAGTACTGAGCACCCAGCACCCTGAGTACTGAGCAGAGAGCTCCCCGAGCACTGAGCACCCTGAGTACTGAGCACCCAGCACCCCGATCACTGAGCACCCAGCACCCTGAGTACTGAGCACCCAGCACCCTGAGTACAGAGCACCCAGCACCCTGAGAACTGAGCACCCAGCACCCTGAGCAATGAGCACCCAGCACCCCGAGCACGGAGCACCCAGCACCCAGTGTACTGAGCACCCAACACCCAGAGTACTGAGCACCCAGCACCCTGAGTACTGAGCACCCAGCACCCTGAGTAATGAGCACCCAGCACCCTGAGTACTGAGCCCCCAGCACCCTGAGTACTGAGCACCAATCACCCCGAGCACTGAGCACCCAGCACCCCGAGAATGAGCAGCCAGCACCCTGAGTACTGAGCACCCAGCACCCTGAGTACTGAGCACTAAGCACCCAGAGCACTGAGCACCCAGCACCCCGAGCACGGAGCACCCAGGACCCTGAGCACTGAGTACTGAGCACCCAGCACCCTGAGTACTGAGCACAGAGCTCCCCGAGCACTGAGCACCCTGAGTACTGAGCACCCAGCACCCCGATCACTGAGCACCCAGCACCCTGAGTACTGAGCACCCAGCACCCTGAGTACTGAGCACCCAACACCCTGAGAACTGAGCACCCAGCACCCTGAGCAATGAGCACCCAGCACCCCGAGCACGGAGCACCCAGCACCCTGTGTACTGAGCACCCAACACCCAGAGTACTGAGCACCCAGCACCCTGAGCACTGAGCACCCAGCACCCTGAGTACTGAGCACCCAGCACCCTGAGTACTGAACAACCAGCACCCTGAGCACTGAGCACTGAGCACCCAGCACCCTGAGTACTGAGCACTAAGCACCCAGAGCACTGAGCACCCAGCGCCCCGAGCACTGAGCACCTAGCACCCTGAGCACTGAGCACCCAGCACCCTGAGCACTGAGCACCCAGCCCCCTGAGTACTGAGCACCCAGCACCATGAGTACTGAGCACCCAGCACCCTGAGTACTGAGCACTCAGCACCCTGAGTACTGAGCACCGAGCACCCCGAGCACTGAGCACCCAGCATCCTGAGCACTGAGCACCCTGAGGACTGAGCACCCAGCACCCTGAGCACTGAGCACCCAGCACCCTGAGTACTGAGCACCGATCACCCTGAGCACTGAGCACCCAGGACCCCGAGCACTGAGCACCCAGCACCCTGAGTACAGAGCATCCAGCACCCCGAGTACTGAGCACCCAGCACCCCGAGCACTGAGCACCCAGCACCCTGAGTACTGAGCATCCTGAGTACTGAGCACCGATCACCCTGAGCACTGAGCACCCAGCACCCTGAGTACTGAGCACCCAGCACCCTGAGCACTGAGCACCCAGCACAGTGAGTACTGAGCACCCAGCACACTGAGTACTGAGTAGCCAGCACCCTGAGCACTGAGCACTCAGCACCCTGAGTACTGAGCACCGAGCACCCTGAGTACTGAGCACCCAGCACCCTTAGTACTGAGCACCCAGCACCCTGAGCACTGAGCACCCAGCACCCTGAGTACTGAGCACCCAGCACCACCCTCAGCACTGAGCACCCAGCACCCCGAGCACTGAGCACCCAGCACCCAGAGCACTGAGCACCCAGCACCCCGAGTACTGCGCACCCAGCACCCCGAGTACTGAGCACCGAGCACCCCGAGCACTGAACACCCAGCACCCTGAGTACTGACCACCCAGCACCCTGAGTACTGAGCACTGAGCACCCCGAGTACTGAGCACCCAGCACCCCGAGCACTGAGCACCCAGCAACCTGAGTAATGAGAACAGATCACCCTGAGTACTGAGCACCCAGCACCCTGAGTACTGAGCCCCCAGCACAATGAGTACTGAGCACCCAGCACCCCGAGCACTGAGCACCCAGCACCCCGAGAATGAGCACCCAGCACCCTGAGTACTGAGCACCCAGCACCCTGAGTACTGAGCACTAAGCACCCAGAGCACTGAGCACCCAGCACCCCGAGCACGGAGCACCCAGGACCCCGAGCACTGAGTACTGAGCACTGAGCACCCTGAGTACTGAGCACCCAGCACCCCGATCACTGAGCACCCAGCACCCTGAGCACTGAGCACCCAGCACCCCGAGCACTGAGCACCCAGCACCCTGAGTACTGAGCACTGAGCACCCAGCACCCCGAGCACTGAGGACCCAGCACCCTGTGTACTGAGCACTGAGCACCCTGAGTACTAAGCACCCAGCACCCTGAGTACTGAGCACCCAGCACCCCGAGTACTGAGCACTGAGCACCCTGAGAACTGAGCACCCAGCACCCTGAGCACTGAGCACTGAGAACCCTGAGTACTGAGCACCGAGCACCCTGAGTACTGAGCACCCAGCACCCTGAGCACTGAGCACGGAGCACCCCGAGGACTGAGCACCCAGCACCCTGAGCACTGAGCACCCAGCACCTTGAGTACTGAGCACCCAGCACCCTGAGCACTGAGCACACAGCACCCCGAGCACTGAGCACCCAGCACCCCGAGGACTGAGCACCCAGCACCCTGAGTACTGAGCACCAAACACCCAGAGTACTGAGCACCCAGCACCCTGAGCACTCAGCACCCAGCACCCTGAGTACTGAGCACCCAGCACCCTGAGTACTGAGCACCCAGCACCCTGAGCACTGAGCACTGAGCACCCAACACCCCGAGCACTGAGCACCCAGCACCCCGAGCACTGAGCACCCAGAACCCTGAGCACTGAGCACCCAGCACCCTGAGCACTGAGCAGCCAGCCCCCTGAGTACTGAGCACCCAGCACCATGAGTACTGAGCACCCAGCATCCTGAGTACTGAGCACTCAGCACCCTGAGTACTGAGCACCGAGCACCCCGAGCACTGAGCACCCAGCACCCCGAGCACGGAGCACCCAGGACCCTGAGCACTGAGTACTGAGCACCCAGCACCCTGAGTACTGAGCACAGAGCTCCCCGAGCACTGAGCACCCTGAGTACTGAGCACCCAGCACCCCGATCACTGAGCACCCAGCACCCTGAGTACTGAGCACCCAGCACCCTGAGTACTGAGCACCAAACACCCTGAGAACTGAGCACCCAGCACCCTGAGCAATGAGCACCCAGCACCCCGAGCACGGAGCACCCAGCACCCTGTGTACTGAGCACCCAACACCCAGAGTACTGAGCACCCAGCACCCTGAGCACTGAGCACCCAGCACCCTGAGTACTGAGCACCCAGCACCCTGAGTACTGAACAACCAGCACCCTGAGCACTGAGCACTGAGCACCCAGCACCCTGAGTACTGAGCACTAAGCACCCAGAGAACTGAGCACCCAGCGCCCCGAGCACTGAGCACCTAGCACCCTGAGCACTGAGCACCCAGCACCCTGAGCACTGAGCACCCAGCCCCCTGAGTACTGAGCACCCAGCACCATGAGTACTGAGCACCCAGCACCCTGAGTACTGAGCACTCAGCACCCTGAGTACTGAGCACCGAGCACCCCGAGCACTGAGCACCCAGCATCCTGAGCACTGAGCACCCTGAGGACTGAGCACCCAGCACCCTGAGCACTGAGCACCCAGCACCCTGAGTACTGAGCACCGATCACCCTGAGCACTGAGCACCCGGGACCCCGAGCACTGAGCACCCAGCACCCTGAGTACAGAGCATCCAGCACCCCGAGTACTGAGCACCCAGCACCCCGAGCACTGAGCACCCAGCACCCTGAGTACTGAGCATCCTGAGTACTGAGCACCGATCACCCTGAGCACTGAGCACCCAGCACCCTGAGTACTGAGCACCCAGCACCCTGAGCACTGAGCACCCAGCACAGTGAGTACTGAGCACCCAGCACACTGAGTACTGAGTAGCCAGCACCCTGAGCACTGAGCACTCAGCACCCTGAGTACTGAGCACCGAGCACCCTGAGTACTGAGCACCCAGCACCCTTAGTACTGAGCACCCAGCACCCTGAGCACTGAGCACCCAGCACCCTGAGTACTGAGCACCCAGCACCCCCTCAGCACTGAGCACCCAGCACCCCGAGCACTGAGCACCCAGCACCCAGAGCACTGAGCACCCAGCACCCCGAGTACTGCGCACCCAGCAACCCGAGTACTGAGCACCGAGCACCCCGAGCACTGAACACCCAGCACCCTGAGTACTGACCACCCAGCACCCTGAGTACTGAGCACTGAGCACCCCGAGTACTGAGCACCCAGCACCCCGAGCACTGAGCACCCAGCAACCTGAGTAATGAGAACAGATCACCCTGAGTACTGAGCACCCAGCACCCTGAGTACTGAGCCCCCAGCACAATGAGTACTGAGCACCCAGCACCCCGAGCACTGAGCACTCAGCACCCCGAGAATGAGCACCCAACACCCTGAGTACTGAGAACCGAGCACCCTGAGTACTGAGCACCTAGCACCCTGAGTACTGAGCCCCCAGCACCCTGAGTACTGAGCACCCAGCACCCCGAGCACTGAGCACCCAGCACCCCGAGAATGAGCACCCAGCACCCTGAGTACTGAGCACCCAGCACCCTGAGTACTGAGCACTAAGCACCCAGAGCACTGAGCACCCAGCACCCCGAGCACGGAGCACCCAGGACCCCGAGCACTGAGTACTGAGCACTGAGCACCCTGAGTACTGAGCACCCAGCACCCCGATCACTGAGCACCCAGCACCCTGAGCACTGAGCACCCAGCACCCTGAGCACTGAGCACCCAGCACCCTGAGTACTGAGCACCCAGCACGCTGAGTACTGAGCACCCAGCACCCCGAGCACTGAGCACCCAGCACCCTGAGTACTGAGCACTGAGCACCCAGCACCCCGAGCACTGAGGACCCAGCACCCTGTGTACTGAGCACTGAGCACCCTGAGTACTAAGCACCCAGCACCCTGAGTACTGAGCACCCAGCACCCCGAGTACTGAGCACTGAGCACCCTGAGAACTGAGCACCCAGCACCCTGAGCACTGAGCACTGAGAACCCTGAGTACTGAGCACCGAGCACCCTGAGTACTGAGCACCCAGCACCCTGAGCACTGAGCACGGAGCACCCAACACCCCGAGCACTGAGCACCCAGCACCCCGAGCACTGAGCACCCAGAACCCTGAGCACTGAGCACCCAGCACCCCGAGCACTGAGCACCCAGCACCCTGAGCACTGAGCACCCAGCACCCCGAGTACTGAGCACCCAGCACCCCGAGTACTGAGCACCGAGCACCCCGAGCACTGAACACCCAGCACCCTGAGTACTGAGCACCCAGCACCCTGAGAACTGAGCACTGAGCACCCTGAGTACTGAGCACCCAGCACCCCG
Organism: Microtus oregoni; assembly: GCF_018167655.1. Taxonomy (NCBI): domain Eukaryota; kingdom Metazoa; phylum Chordata; class Mammalia; order Rodentia; family Cricetidae; genus Microtus; species Microtus oregoni. The sequence goes on along the minus strand of NW_024543120.1, from coordinate 193,105 downwards.
AGCACTGAGCACCCTGCAACCTGAGTACTGAGAACAGATCACCCTGAGTACTGAGCACCCAGCACCCGGAGTACTGAGCCACCAGCACCCTGAGTACTGAGCACCCAGCACCGCGAGCACTGAGCATTCATCACCGCGAGAATGAGCACCCAGCACCCTCAGTACTGAGAACCGAGCACCCTGAGTACTGAGCACCCAGCACCCTGAGTACTGAGCCCCCAGCACCCTGAGTACTGAGCACCCAGCACCCCGAGCACTGAGCACCCAGCACCCCGAGAATGAGCACCCAGCACCCTGAGTACTGAGCACCCAGCACCCTGAGTACTGAGCACTAAACACCCAGAGCACTGAGCGCCCAGCACCCCGAGCACGGAGCACCCAGGACCCCGAGCACTGAGTACTGAGCACCCAGCACCCTGAGTACTGAGCACCGAGCTCCCCGAGCACTGAGCACCCTGAGTACTGAGCACCCAGCACCCCGATCACTGAGCACCCAGCGCCCCGAGCACTGAGCACCCAGCACCCCGAGCACTGAGCACTGAGCACCCTGAGCACTGAGCAAACAGCACCCCGAGTACTGAGCACTGAGCACCCTGAGTACTGAGCACCAAGCACTCCGAGTACTGAGCACTGAGCACCCTGAGTACTGAGCACCCAGCACCCTGGCACTGAGCACCCAGCACCCTGAGTAATGAGCACTGAGAACCCTGAGTACTGAGCACCGAGCACCCTGAGTACTGAGCACCCAGCACCCTGATCACTGAGCACGGAGCACCCTGAGGACTGAGCACCCGGCAACCTGAGCACTGAGCACCCAGCACCTTGAGTACTGAGCACCGAGCACCCCGAGAACTGAGCACCCTGAGTACTGAGCACAGAGCTCCCCGAGCACTGAGCACCCTGAGTACTGAGCACCCAGCACCCTGTGTACTGAGCACCCAGCACCCTGAGTACTGAGCACCCAGCACCCTGAGCACTGAGCACCCAGCACCCTGAGCAATGAGCACCCAGCACCCCGAGCACGGAGCACCCAGCACCCTGAGTACTGAGCACCCAGCACCCTGAGTACTGAGCCCCCAGCACCTTGAGTACTGAGCACCAAGCACCCCGAGCACTGAGCACTCAGCACCCCGAGAATGAGCACCCAGCACCCTGAGTACTGAGCACCCAGCACCCTGAGTACTGAGCACTAAGCACCCAGAGCACTGAGCACCCAGCACCCCGAGCACGGAGCACCCAGGACCAGGAGCACTGAGTACTGAGCACCCAGCACCCTGAGTACTGAGCACAGAGCTCCCCGAGCACTGAGCACCCTGAGTACTGAGCACCCAGCACCCCGATCACTGAGCACCCAGCACCCTGAGTACTGAGCACCCAGCACCCTGAGTACAGAGCACCCAGGACCCTGAGAACTGAGCACCCAGCACCCTGAGCAATGAGCACCCAGCACCCCGAGCACGGAGCACCCAGCACCCAGTGTACTGAGCACCCAACACCCAGAGTACTGAGCACCCAGCACCCTGAGTACTGAGCACCCAGCACCCTGAGTACTGAGCACCCAGCACCCTGAGTACTGAGCCCCCAGCACCCTGAGTACTGAGCACCCATCACCCCGAGCACTGAGCACCCAGCACCCCGAGAATGAGCAGCCAGCACCCTGAGTACTGAGCACCCAGCACCCTGAGTACTGAGCACTAAGCACCCAGAGCACTGAGCACCCAGCACCCCGAGCACGGAGCACCCAGGACCCTGAGCACTGAGTACTGAGCACCCAGCACCCTGAGTACTGAGCACAGAGCTCCCCGAGCACTGAGCACCCTGAGTACTGAGCACCCAGGACCCCGATCACTGAGCACCCAGCACCCTGAGTACTGAGCACCCAGCACCCTGAGTACTGAGCACCCAACACCCTGAGCACAGAGCACCCAGCACCCTGAGCAATGAGCACCCAGCACCCCGAGCACGGAGCACCCAGCACCCTGTGTACTGAGCACCCAACACCCAGAGTACTGAGCACCCAGCACCCTGAGCACTGAGCACCCAGCACCCTGAGTACTGAGCACCCAGCACCCTGAGTACTGAACAACCAGCACCCTGAGCACTGAGCACTGAGCACCCAGCACCCTGAGTACTGAGCACTAAGCACCCAGAGCACTGAGCACCCAGCGCCCCGAGCAGTGAGCACCTAGCACCCTGAGCACTGAGCACCCAGCACCCTGAGCACTGAGCACCCAGCCCCCTGAGTACTGAGCACCCAGCACCATGAGTACTGAGCACCCAGCACCCTGAGTACTGAGCACTCAGCACCCTGAGTACTGAGCACCGAGCACCCCGAGCACTGAGCACCCAGCACCCTGAGCACTGAGCACCCTGAGGACTGAGCACCCAGCACCCTGAGCACTGAGCACCCAGCACCCTGAGTACTGAGCACCGATCACCCTGAGCACTGAGCACCCAGGACCCCGAGCACTGAGCACCCAGCACCCTGAGTACAGAGCATCCAGCACCCCGAGTACTGAGCACCCAGCACCCCGAGCACTGAGCACCCAGCACCCTGAGTACTGAGCATCCTGAGTACTGAGCACCGATCACCCTGAGCACTGAGCACCCAGCACCCTGAGTACTGAGCACAGAGCTCCCCGAGCACTGAGCACCCAGCACCCTGAGCACTGAGCACCCAGCACCCTGAGCACTGAGCACCCAGCACAGTGAGTACTGAGCACCCAGCACACTGAGTACTGAGTAGCCAGCACCCTGAGCACTGAGCACTCAGCACCCTGAGTACTGAGCACCGAGCACCCTGAGTACTGAGCACCCAGCACCCTTAGTACTGAGCACCCAGCACCCTGAGCACTGAGCACCCAGCACCCTGAGTACTGAGCACCCAGCACCACCCTCAGCACTGAGCACCCAGCACCCCGAGCACTGAGCACCCAGCACCCAGAGCACTGAGCACCCAGCACCCCGAGTACTGCGCACCCAGCACCCCGAGTACTGAGCACCGAGCACCCCGAGCACTGAACACCCAGCACCCTGAGTACTGACCACCCAGCACCCTGAGTACTGAGCACTGAGCACCCCGAGTACTGAGCACCCAGCACCACGAGCACTGAGCACCCAGCAACCTGAGTACTGAGAACAGATCACCCTGAGTACTGAGCACCCAGCACCCTGAGTACTGAGCCCCCAGCACAATGAGTACTGAGCACCCAGCACCCCGAGCACTGAGCACTCAGCACCCCGAGAATGAGCACCCAACACCCTGAGTACTGAGAACCGAGCACCCTGAGTACTGAGCACCTAGCACCATGAGTACTGAGCCCCCAGCACCCTGAGTACTGAGCACCCAGCACCCCGAGCACTGAGCACCCAGCACCCCGAGAATGAGCACCCAGCACCCTGAGTACTGAGCACCCAGCACCCTGAGTACTGAGCACTAAGCACCCAGAGCACTGAGCACCCAGCACCCCGAGCACGGAGCACCCAGGACCCCGAGCACTGAGTACTGAGCACTGAGCACCCTGAGTACTGAGCACCCAGCACCCCGATCACTGAGCACCCAGCACCCTGAGCACTGAGCACCCAGCACCCTGAGCACTGAGCACCCAGCACCCTGAGTACTGAGCACCCAGCACGCTGAGTACTGAGCACCCAGCACCCCGAGCACTGAGCACCCAGCACCCTGAGTACTGAGCACTGAGCACCCAGCACCCCGAGCACTGAGGACCCAGCACCCTGTGTACTGAGCACTGAGCACCCTGAGTACTAAGCACCCAGCACCCTGAGTACTGAGCACCCAGCACCCCGAGTACTGAGCACTGAGCACCCTGAGTACTGAGCACCCAGCACCCTGAGCACTGAGAACCCTGAGTACTGAGCACCGAGCACCCTGAGTACTGAGCACCCAGCACCCTGAGCACTGAGCACGGAGCACCCCGAGAATGAGCACCCAGCACCCTGAGTACTGAGCACCCAGCACCCTGAGTACTGAGCACTAAGCTCCCAGAGCACTGAGCACCCAGCACCCCGAGCACGGAGCACCCAGGACCAGGAGCACTGAGTACTGAGCACCCAGCACCCTGAGTACTGAGCACAGAGCTCCCCGAGCACTGAGCACCCTGAGTACTGAGCACCCAGCACCCCGATCACTGAGCACCCAGCACCCTGAGTACTGAGCACCCAGCAACCTGAGTACAGAGCACCCAGGACCCTGAGAACTGAGCACCCAGCACCCTGAGCAATGAGCACCCAGCACCCCGAGCACGGAGCACCCAGCACCCAGTGTACTGAGCACCCAACACCCAGAGTACTGAGCACCCAGCACCCTGAGTACTGAGCACCCAGCACCCTGAGTACTGAGCACCCAGCACCCTGAGTACTGAGCCCCCAGCACCCTGAGTACTGAGCACCCATCACCCCGAGCACTGAGCACCCAGCACCCCGAGAATGAGCAGCCAGCACCCTGAGAACTGAGCACCCAGCACCCTGAGTACTGAGCACTAAGCACCCAGAGCACTGAGCACCCAGCACCCCGAGCACGGAGCACCCAGGACCCTGAGCACTGAGTACTGAGCACCCAGCACCCTGAGTACTGAGCACAGAGCTCCCCGAGCACTGAGCACCCTGAGTACTGAGCACCCAGGACCCCGATCACTGAGCACCCAGCACCCTGAGTACTGAGCACCCAGCACCCTGAGTACTGAGCACCCAACACCCTGAGCACTGAGCACCCAGCACCCTGAGCAATGAGCACCCAGCACCCCGAGCACGGAGCACCCAGCACCCTGTGTACTGAGCACCCAACACCCAGAGTACTGAGCACCCAGCACCCTGAGCACTGAGCACCCAGCACCCTGAGTACTGAGCACCCAGCACCCTGAGTACTGAACAACCAGCACCCTGAGCACTGAGCACTGAGCACCCAGCACCCTGAGTACTGAGCACTAAGCACCCAGAGCACTGAGCACCCAGCGCCCCGAGCAGTGAGCACCTAGCACCCTGAGCACTGAGCACCCAGCACCCTGAGCACTGAGCACCCAGCCCCCTGAGTACTGAGCACCCAGCACCATGAGTACTGAGCACCCAGCACCCTGAGTACTGAGCACTCAGCACCCTGAGTACTGAGCACCGAGCACCCCGAGCACTGAGCACCCAGCACCCTGAGCACTGAGCACCCTGAGGACTGAGCACCCAGCACCCTGAGCACTGAGCACCCAGCACCCTGAGTACTGAGCACCGATCACTCTGAGCACTGAGCACCCAGGACCCCGAGCACTGAGCACCCAGCACCCTGAGTACAGAGCATCCAGCACCCCGAGTACTGAGCACCCAGCACCCCGAGCACTGAGCACCCAGCACCCTGAGTACTGAGCATCCTGAGTACTGAGCACCGATCACCCTGAGCACTGAGCACCCAGCACCCTGAGTACTGAGCACAGAGCTCCCCGAGCACTGAGCACCCAGCACCCTGAGCACTGAGCACCCAGCACCCTGAGCACTGAGCACCCAGCACAGTGAGTACTGAGCACCCAGCACACTGAGTACTGAGTAGCCAGCACCCTGAGCACTGAGCACTCAGCACCCTGAGTACTGAGCACCGAGCACCCTGAGTACTGAGCACCCAGCACCCTTAGTACTGAGCACCCAGCACCCTGAGCACTGAGCACCCAGCACCCTGAGTACTGAGCACCCAGCACCACCCTCAGCACTGAGCACCCAGCACCCCGAGCACTGAGCACCCAGCACCCAGAGCACTGAGCACCCAGCACCCCGAGTACTGCGCACCCAGCACCCCGAGTACTGAGCACCGAGCACCCCGAGCACTGAACACCCAGCACCCTGAGTACTGACCACCCAGCACCCTGAGTACTGAGCACTGAGCACCCCGAGTACTGAGCACCCAGCACCACGAGCACTGAGCACCCAGCAACCTGAGTACTGAGAACAGATCACCCTGAGTACTGAGCACCCAGCACCCTGAGTACTGAGCCCCCAGCACAATGAGTACTGAGCACCCAGCACCCCGAGCACTGAGCACTCAGCACCCCGAGAATGAGCACCCAACACCCTGAGTACTGAGAACCGAGCACCCTGAGTACTGAGCACCTAGCACCCTGAGTACTGAGCCCCCAGCACCCTGAGTACTGAGCACCCAGCACCCCGAGCACTGAGCACCCAGCACCCCGAGAATGAGCACCCAGCACCCTGAGTACTGAGCACCCAGCACCCTGAGTACTGAGCACTAAGCACCCAGAGCACTGAGCACCCAGCACCCCGAGCACGGAGCACCCAGGACCCCGAGCACTGAGTACTGAGCACTGAGCACCCTGAGTACTGAGCACCCAGCACCCCGATCACTGAGCACCCAGCACCCTGAGCACTGAGCACCCAGCACCCTGAGCACTGAGCACCCAGCACCCTGAGTACTGAGCACCCAGCACGCTGAGTACTGAGCACCCAGCACCCCGAGCACTGAGCACCCAGCACCCTGAGTACTGAGCACTGAGCACCCAGCACCCCGAGCACTGAGGACCCAGCACCCTGTGTACTGAGCACTGAGCACCCTGAGTACTAAGCACCCAGCACCCTGAGTACTGAGCACCCAGCACCCCGAGTACTGAGCACTGAGCACCCTGAGAACTGAGCACCCAGCACCCTGAGCACTGAGAACCCTGAGTACTGAGCACCGAGCACCCTGAGTACTGAGCACCCAGCACCCTGAGCACTGAGCACGGAGCACCCCGAGGACTGAGCACCCAGCACCCTGAGCACTGAGCACCCAGCACCTTGAGTACTGAGCACCCAGCACCCTGAGCACTGAGCACACACACCCCGAGCACTGAGCACCCAGCACCCCGAGCACTGAGCACCCAGCACCCTGAGTACTGAGCACCAAACACCCAGAGTACTGAGCACCCAGCACGCTGAGCACTCAGCACCCAGCACCCTGTGTACTGAGCACTGAGCACCCTGAGTACTAAGCACCCAGAACCCTGAGCACTGAGCACCCAGCACCCTGAGCACTGAGCAGCCAGCCCCCTGAGTACTGAGCACCCAGCACCATGAGTACTGAGCACCCAGCATCCTGAGTACTGAGCACTCAGCACCCTGAGTACTGAGCACCGAGCACCCCGAGCACTGAGCACCCAGCACTCTGAGCACTGAGCACCCTGAGGACTGCGCACCCAGCCCCCTGAGCACTGAGCATCCAGCACCCTGATACTGAGCACCCAGGACCCCGAGCACTGAGCACCCAGCACCCTGAGTACAGAGCACCCAGCACCCCGAGTACTGAGCACCCAGCACCCTGAGCACTGAGCACCCAGCACCCTGATTACTGAGCACCCTGAGTACTGAGCACCGATCACCCTGAGCACTGAGCACCCAGCACCCTGAGTACTGAGCACCCAGCTCCCTGAGCACTGAGCACCCAGCACCCTGAGCACTGAGCACCCAGCACAGTGAGTACTGAGCACCCAGCACCCTGAGTACTGAGTACCCAGCACCCTGAGCACTGAGCACCCAGCACCCTGAGTACTGAGCACCCAGCACCCTGAGTACTAAGCATTTAGCACCCTTAGTACTGAGCACCCAGCACCCTGAGCACTGAGCACCCAGCACCCTGAGTACTGAGCACCCAGCACCACCCTCAGCACTTAGCACCCAGCACCCCGAGCACTGAGCACCCAGCACCCTGAGCACTGAGCACCCAGCACCCCGAGTACTGAGCACCCAGCACCCCGAGTACTGAGCACCGAGCACCCCGAGCACTGAACACCCAGCACCCTGAGTACTGAGCACCCAGCACCCTGAGAACTGAGCACTGAGCACCCTGAGTACTGAGCACCCAGCACCCCGAGCACTGAGCACCCTGCAACCTGAGTACTGAGAACAGATCACCCTGAGTACTGAGCACCCAGCACCCGGAGTACTGAGCCACCAGCACCCTGAGTACTGAGCACCCAGCACCCCGAGCACTGAGCACTCATCACCGCGAGAATGAGCACCCAGCACCCTCAGTACTGAGAACCGAGCACCCTGAGTACTGAGCACCCAGCACCCTGAGTACTGAGCCCCCAGCACCCTGAGTACTGAGCACCCAGCACCCCGAGCACTGAGCACCCAGCACCCCGAGAATGAGCACCCAGCACCCTGAATACTGAGCACCCAGCACCCTGAGCACTGAGCACTCAGCACCCCGAGCACTGAGCACCCAGCACCCCGAGCACTGAGCACCCAGCACCCTGAGTACTGAGCAACCAGCACCTCGAGCACTGAGCACCCACCGCCCCGAGCACTGAGCACCCAGCACCCCGAGCACTGAGCACTGAGCACACTGAGCACTGAGCACCCAGCACCCCGAGTACTGAGCACTGAGCACCCTGAGTACTGAGCACCCAGCACCCCGAGTACTGCGCACTGAGCACCCTGAGTACTGAGCACCCAGCACCCTGAGCACTGAGAACCCTGAGTACTGAGCACCGAGCACCCTGAGTACTGAGCACCCAGCACCCTGAGCACTGAGCACGGAGCACCCCGAGGACTGAGCACCCAGCACCCTGAGCACTGAGCACCCAGCACCTTGAGTACTGAGCACCGAGCACCCCTAGAACTGAGCACCCAGCACGCTGAATACTGAGCACCCAGCACCCTGAGCACTGAGCACCAAGCACCCCGAGCACTGAGCACCCAGCACCCCGAGCACTGAGCACCCAGCACCCTGAGTACTGAGCACCCAACACCCAGAGTCCTGAGCACCCAGCACCCTGAGCAGTGAGCACCCAGCACCCTGAGTACTGAGCACCCAGCACCCTGAGTACTGAGCACCCAGCACCCTGAGCACTGAGCACTGAGCACAGAACACCCTGAGCACTGAGCACTGAGCACCCAGCACCCCGAGCACTGAGCACCGAGCACCCCGCGCACTGAGCACCCAGCACCCTGAGCACTGAGCACCCAGCACCCTGAGTACTGAGCACCCAGCACCATGAGTACTGAGCACCCAGCACCCTGAGTACTGAGCACTCAGCACCCTGAGTACTGAGCACCGAGCACCCCGAGCACTGAGCACCCAGCACCCTGAGCACTGAGCACCCTGAGGACTGAGTACCCAGCACCCTGAGCACTGAGCACCCAGCACCCTGAGTACTGAGCACCCAGCACCCTGAGCACTGAGCACCCAGGACCCCGAGCACTGAGCACCCAGCACCCTGAGCACTGAGCACCCAGCACCCTGAGTACTGAGCACCCAGCACCCTGAGCACTGAGCACCAACCACCCTGAGCACTGAGCACCCAGCACCCTGAGTACTGAGCACCCAGCACCCTGAGTACTGAGTACCCAGCACCCTGAGCACTGAGCACCCAGCACCCTGAGTACTGAGAACCGAGCACCCTGAATAATTAGTACCTTGGAACCTTAGTACTGAGCACCCAGCACCCTGAGCACTGAGCACCCAGCACCCTGAGTACTGAGCACCCAGCACCACCCTCAGCACTGAGCACCAAGCACCCCGAGCACTGAGCACCCAGCACCCTGAGTACTGAGCACCCAGCACCCTGAGTACTGAGCACCCAGCACCCTGAGTACTGAGCACCCAGCACCCTGAGCACTGAGAACGGAGCACCCCGAGGACTGGGCACCCAGCACCCTGAGCACTGAGCACCCAGCACCTTGAGTACTGAGCACCGAGCACCCCGAGAACTGAGCACCCAGCACGCTGAATACTGATCAGCCAGCACCCTGAGCACTGAGCACCCAGCACCCCGAGCACTGAGCACCCAGCACCCCGAGCACTGAGCACGGAGCACCCCGAGGAGTGAGCACCCAGCACCCTGAGCACTGAGCACCCAGCACCTTGAGTACTGAGCACCGAGCACCCCGAGCACTGAGCACCCAGCACGCTGAATACTGAGCACCCAGCACCCTGAGCACTGAGCACCCAGCACCCCGAGCACTGAGCACCCAGCACCCCGAGCAATGAGCACCCAGCACCCTGAGTACGGAGCAACCAGCACCTCGAGCACTGAGCACCCACCGCCCCGAGCACTGAGCACCCAGCACCCCGAGCACTGAGCACTGAGCACACTGAGCACTGAGCACCCAGCACCCCGAGTACTGAGCTCTGAGCACCCTGAGTACTGAGCACCCAGCACCCCGAGTACTGAGCACTGAGCACACTGAGTACTGAGCACCCAGCACCCTGAGCACTGAGAACCCTGAGTACTGAGCACGGAGCACCCTGAGTACTGAGCACCCAGCACCCTGAGCACTGAGCACGGAGCACCCCGAGGACTGAGCACCCAGCACCCTGAGCACTGAGCACCCAGCACCTTGAGTACTGAGCACCGAGTACCCTGAGAACTGAGCACCCAGCACGCTGAATACTGATCACCCAGCACCCTGAGCACTGAGCACCCAGCACCCCAAGCACTGAGCTCCCAGCACCCCGAGCACTGAGCACGGAGCACCCCGAGGAGTGAGCACCCAGCACCCTGAGCACTGAGCACCCAGCACCTTGAGTACTGAGCACCGAGCACCCCGAGCACTAAGCACCCAGCACGCTGAATACTGAGCACCCAGCACCCTGAGCACTGAGCACCCAGCACCCCGAGCACTGAGCACCCAGCACCCCGAGCACTGAGCACCCAGCACCCTGAGTACTGAGCACCCAACACCCAGAGTACTGAGCACCCAGCACATTGAGCACTGATCACCCAGCACCCTGAGTACTGAGCACCGAGCACCCTGAATACTGAGCACCCAGGACCCTTAGTACTGAGCACCCAGCACCCTGAGCACTGAGCACCCTGCACCCTGAGTACTGAGCACCGAGCACCCTGAATACTGAGCACCCAGGACCCTTAGTACTGAGCACCCAGCACCCTGAGCACTGAGCACCCGGCACCCTGAGTACTGAGCACCCAGCACCACCCTCAGCACTGAGCACCCAGCACCCCGAGCACTGAGCACCCAGCACCCTGAGTACTGAGCACCCAGCACCCTGAGTACTGAGCACTGAGCACCCTGAGTACTGAGCACCCAGCACCCTGAGCACTGAGAACGGAGCACCCCGAGGATTGGGCACCCAGCACCCTGAGCACTGAGCACCCAGCACCTTGAGTACTGAGCACCGAGCACCCCGAGAACTGAGCACCCAGCACGCTGAATACTGAGCACCCAGCACCCTGAGCACTGAGCACCCAGCACCCCGAGCACTGAGCACCCAGCACCCCGAGCACTGAGCACCCAGCACCCTGAGTACTGAGCACCCAACACCCAGAGTCCTGAGCACCCAGCACCCTGAGCACTGAGCACCCAGCACCCTGTGTACTGAGCACCCAGCACCCTGAGTACTGAGCACCCAGCACCCTGAGCACTGAGCACTGAGCACTGAGCACAGAACACCCTGAGCACTGAGCACTGAGCACCCAGCACCCTGAGCACTGAGCACCCAGCACCCCGCGCACTGAGCACTCAGCACCCTGAGCACTGAGCACCCAGCACCCTGAGTACTGAGCACCCAGCACCATGAGTACTGAGCACCCAGCACCCTGAGTACTGAGCACTCAGCACCCTGAGTACTGAGCACCGAGCACCCCGAGCACTGAGCACCCAGCACCCTGAGCACTGAGCACCCTGAGGACTGAGTACCCAGCACCCTGAGCACTGAGCACCCAGCACCCTGAGTACTGAGCACCCAGCACCCTGAGCACTGAGCACCCAGGACCCCGAGCACTGAGCACCCAGCACCCTGAGCACTGAGCACCCAGCACCCTGAGTACTGAGCACCCAGCACCCTGAGCACTGAGCACCAACCACCCTGAGCACTGAGCACCCAGCACCCTGAGTACTGAGCACCCAGCACCCTGAGTACTGAGTACCCAGCACCCTGAGCACTGAGCACCCAGCACCCTGAGTACTGAGCACCGAGCACCCTGAATAATTAGTACCCAGGAACCTTAGTACTGAGCACCCAGCACCCTGAGCACTGAGCACCCAGCACCCTGAGTACTGAGCACCCAGCACCACCCTCAGCACTGAGCACCAAGCACCCCGAGCACTGAGCACCCAGCACCCTGAGTACTGAGCACCCAGCACCCTGAGTACTGAGCACGGAGCACCCCGAGGAGTGAGCACCCAGCACCCTGAGCACTGAGCACCCAGCACCCCGAGTACTGCGCACTGAGCACCCTGAGTACTGAGCACCCAGCACCCTGAGCACTGAGAACCCTGAGTACTGAGCACCGAGCACCCTGAGTACTGAGCACCCAGCACCCTGAGCACTGAGCACGGAGCACCCCGAGGACTGAGCACCCAGCACCCTGAGCACTGAGCACCCAGCACCTTGAGTACTGAGCACCGAGCACCCCGAGAACTGAGCACCCAGCACGCTGAATACTGAGCACCCAGCACCCTGAGCACTGAGCACCAAGCACCCCGAGCACTGAGCACCCAGCACCCCGAGCACTGAGCACCCAGCACCCTGAGTACTGAGCACCCAACACCCAGAGTCCTGAGCACCCAGCACCCTGAGCAGTGAGCACCCAGCACCCTGAGTACTGAGCACCCAGCACCCTGAGTACTGAGCACCCAGCACCCTGAGCACTGAGCACTGAGCACAGAACACCCTGAGCACTGAGCACTGAGCACCCAGCACCCCGAGCACTGAGCACCGAGCACCCCGCGCACTGAGCACCCAGCACCCTGAGCACTGAGCACCCAGCACCCTGAGTACTGAGCACCCAGCACCATGAGTACTGAGCACCCAGCACCCTGAGTACTGAGCACTCAGCACCCTGAGTACTGAGCACCGAGCACCCCGAGCACTGAGCACCCAGCACCCTGAGCACTGAGCACCCTGAGGACTGAGTACCCAGCACCCTGAGCACTGAGCACCCAGCACCCTGAGTACTGAGCACCCAGCACCCTGAGCACTGAGCACCCAGGACCCCGAGCACTGAGCACCCAGCACCCTGAGCACTGAGCACCCAGCACCCTGAGTACTGAGCACCCAGCACCCTGAGCACTGAGCACCAACCACCCTGAGCACTGAGCACCCAGCACCCTGAGTACTGAGCACCCAGCACCCTGAGTACTGAGTACCCAGCACCCTGAGCACTGAGCACCCAGCACCCTGAGTACTGAGAACCGAGCACCCTGAATAATTAGTACCTTGGAACCTTAGTACTGAGCACCCAGCACCCTGAGCACTGAGCACCCAGCACCCTGAGTACTGAGCACCCAGCACCACCCTCAGCACTGAGCACCAAGCACCCCGAGCACTGAGCACCCAGCACCCTGAGTACTGAGCACCCAGCACCCTGAGTACTGAGCACCCAGCACCCTGAGTACTGAGCACCCAGCACCCTGAGCACTGAGAACGGAGCACCCCGAGGACTGGGCACCCAGCACCCTGAGCACTGAGCACCCAGCACCTTGAGTACTGAGCACCGAGCACCCCGAGAACTGAGCACCCAGCACGCTGAATACTGATCAGCCAGCACCCTGAGCACTGAGCACCCAGCACCCCGAGCACTGAGCACCCAGCACCCCGAGCACTGAGCACGGAGCACCCCGAGGAGTGAGCACCCAGCACCCTGAGCACTGAGCACCCAGCACCTTGAGTACTGAGCACCGAGCACCCCGAGCACTGAGCACCCAGCACGCTGAATACTGAGCACCCAGCACCCTGAGCACTGAGCACCCAGCACCCCGAGCACTGAGCACCCAGCACCCCGAGCAATGAGCACCCAGCACCCTGAGTACGGAGCAACCAGCACCTCGAGCACTGAGCACCCACCGCCCCGAGCACTGAGCACCCAGCACCCCGAGCACTGAGCACTGAGCACACTGAGCACTGAGCACCCAGCACCCCGAGTACTGAGCTCTGAGCACCCTGAGTACTGAGCACCCAGCACCCCGAGTACTGAGCACTGAGCACCCTGAGTACTGAGCACCCAGCACCCTGAGCACTGAGAACCCTGAGTACTGAGCACGGAGCACCCTGAGTACTGAGCACCCAGCACCCTGAGCACTGAGCACGGAGCACCCCGAGGACTGAGCACCCAGCACCCTGAGCACTGAGCACCCAGCACCTTGAGTACTGAGCACCGAGTACCCTGAGAACTGAGCACCCAGCACGCTGAATACTGATCACCCAGCACCCTGAGCACTGAGCACCCAGCACCCCAAGCACTGAGCTCCCAGCACCCCGAGCACTGAGCACGGAGCACCCCGAGGAGTGAGCACCCAGCACCCTGAGCACTGAGCACCCAGCACCTTGAGTACTGAGCACCGAGCACCCCGAGCACTGAGCACCCAGCACGCTGAATACTGAGCACCCAGCACCCTGAGCACTGAGCACCCAGCACCCCGAGCACTGAGCACCCAGCACCCCGAGCACTGAGCACCCAGCACCCTGAGTACTGAGCACCCAACACCCAGAGTACTGAGCACCCAGCACCCTGAGCACTGATCACCCAGCACCCTGAGTACTGAGCACCGAGCACCCTGAATACTGAGCACCCAGGACCCTTAGTACTGAGCACCCAGCACCCTGAGCACTGAGCACCCGGCACCCTGAGTACTGAGCACCGAGCACCCTGAATACTGAGCACCCAGGACCCTTAGTACTGAGCACCCAGCACCCTGAGCACTGAGCACCCGGCACCCTGAGTACTGAGCACCCAGCACCACCCTCAGCACTGAGCACCCAGCACCCCGAGCACTGAGCACCCAGCACCCTGTGTACTGAGCACCCAGCACCCTGAGTACTGAGCACTGAGCACCCTGAGTACTGAGCACACAGCACCCTGAGCACTGAGAACGGAGCACCCCGAGGATTGGGCACCCAGCACCCTGAGCACTGAGCACCCAGCACCTTGAGTACTGAGCACCGAGCACCCCGAGAACTGAGCACCCAGCACGCTGAATACTGAGCACCCAGCACCCTGAGCACTGAGCACCCAGCACCCCGAGCACTGAGCACCCAGCACCCCGAGCACTGAGCACCCAGCACCCTGAGTACTGAGCACCCAACACCCAGAGTCCTGAGCACCCAGCACCCTGAGCACTGAGCACCCAGCACCCTGTGTACTGAGCACCCAGCACCCTGAGTACTGAGCACCCAGCACCCTGAGCACTGAGCACTGAGCACTGAGCACAGAACACCCTGAGCACTGAGCACTGAGCACCCAGCACCCCGAGCACTGAGCACCCAGCACCCCGCGCACTGAGCACTCAGCACCCTGAGCACTGAGCACCCAGCACCCTGAGTACTGAGCACCCAGCACCATGAGTACTGAGCACCCAGCACCCTGAGTACTGAGCACTCAGCACCCTGAGTACTGAGCACCGAGCACCCCGAGCACTGAGCACCCAGCACCCTGAGCACTGAGCACCCTGAGGACTGAGTACCCAGCACCCTGAGCACTGAGCACCCAGCACCCTGAGTACTGAGCACCCAGCACCCTGAGCACTGAGCACCCAGGACCCCGAGCACTGAGCACCCAGCACCCTGAGCACTGAGCACCCAGCACCCTGAGTACTGAGCACCCAGCACCCTGAGCTCTGAGCACCAACCACCCTGAGCACTGAGCACCCAGCACCCTGAGTACTGAGCACCCAGCACCCTGAGTACTGAGTACCCAGCACCCTGAGCACTGAGCACCCAGCACCCTGAGTACTGAGCACCGAGCACCCTGAATAATTAGTACCCAGGAACCTTAGTACTGAGCACCCAGCACCCTGAGCACTGAGCACCCAGCACCCTGAGTACTGAGCACCCAGCACCACCCTCAGCACTGAGCACCAAGCACCCCGAGCACTGAGCACCCAGCACCCTGAGTACTGAGCACCCAGCACCCTGAGTACTGAGCACTGAGCACCCTGAGTACTGAGAACCCAGCACCCTGAGCACTGAGAACGGAGCACCCCGAGGACTGGGCACCCAGCACCCTGAGCACTGAGCACCCAGCACCTTGAGTACTGAGCACCGAGCACCCCGAGAACTGAGCACCCAGCACGCTGAATACTGATCACCCAGCACCCTGAGCACTGAGCACCCAGCACCCCGAGCACTGAGCACCCAGCACCCCGAGCACTGAGCACCCAGCACGCTGAATACTGAGCACCCAGCACCCTGAGCACTGAGCACCCAGCACCCCGAGCACTGAGCACCCAGCACCCCGAGCAATGAGCACCCAGCACCCTGAGTACGGAGCAACCAGCACCTCGAGCACTGAGCACCCACCGCCCCGAGCACTGAGCACCCAGCACCCCGAGCACTGAGCACTGAGCACACTGAGCACTGAGCACCCAGCACCCCGAGTACTGAGCTCTGAGCACCCTGAGTACTAAGCACCCAGCACCACGAGTACTGAGCACTGAGCACCCTGAGTACTGAGCACCCAGCACCCTGAGCACTGAGAACCCTGAGTACTGAGCACCGAGCACCCTGAGTACTGAGCACCCAGCACCCTGAGCACTGAGCACGGAGCACCCCGAGGACTGAGCACCCAGCACCCTGAGCACTGAGCACCCAGCACCTTGAGTACGGAGCACCGAGTACCCCGAGAACTGAGCACCCAGCACGCTGAATACTGATCACCCAGCACCCTGAGCACTGAGCACCCAGCACCCCAAGCACTGAGCACCCAGCACCCCGAGCACTGAGCACGGAGCACCCCGAGGAGTGAGCACCCAGCACCCTGAGCACTGAGCACCCAGCACCTTGAGTACTGAGCACCGAGCACCCCGAGCACTGAGCACCCAGCACGCTGAATACTGAGCACCCAGCACCCTGAGCACTGAGCACCCAGCACCCCGAGCACTGAGCACCCAGCACCCCGAGCACTGAGCACCCAGCACCCTGAGTACTGAGCACCAAACACCCAGAGTACTGAGCACCCAGCACCCTGAGCACTGATCACCCAGCACCCTGAGTACTGAGCACCGAGCACCCTGAATACTGAGCACCCAGGACCCTTAGTACTGAGCACCCAGCACCCTGAGCACTGAGCACCCGGCACCCTGAGTACTGAGCACCGAGCACCCTGAATACTGAGCACCCAGGACCCTTAGTACTGAGCACCCAACACCCTGAGCACTGAGCACCCGGCACCCTGAGTACTGAGCACCCAGCACCACCCTCAGCACTGAGCACCCAGCACCCCGAGCACTGAGCACCCAGCACCCTGAGTACTGAGCACCCAGCACCCTGAGTACTGAGCACTGAGCACCCTGAGTACTGAGCACCCAGCACCCTGAGCACTGAGAACGGAGCACCCCGAGGATTGGGCACCCAGCACCCTGAGCACTGAGCACCCAGCACCTTGAGTACTGAGCACCGAGCACCCCGAGAACTGAGCACCCAGCACGCTGAATACTGAGCACCCAGCACCCTGAGCACTGAGCACCCAGCACCCCGAGCACTGAGCACCCAGCACCCCGAGCACTGAGCACCCAGCACCCTGAGTACTGAGCACCCAACACCCAGAGTCCTGAGCACCCAGCACCCTGAGCACTGAGCACCCAGCACCCTGTGTACTGAGCACCCAGCACCCTGAGTACTGAGCACCCAGCACCCTGAGCACTGAGCACTGAGCACTGAGCACAGAACACCCTGAGCACTGAGCACTGAGCACCCAGCACCCCGAGCACTGAGCACCCAGCACCCCGCGCACTGAGCACTCAGCTCCCTGAGCACTGAGCACCCAGCACCCTGAGTACTGAGCACCCAGCACCATGAGTACTGAGCACCCAGCACCCTGAGTACTGAGCACTCAGCACCCTGAGTACTGAGCACCGAGCACCCCGAGCACTGAGCACCCAGCACCCTGAGCACTGAGCACCCTGAGGACTGAGTACCCAGCACCCTGAGCACTGAGCACCCAGCACCCTGAGTACTGAGCACCCAGCACCCTGAGCACTGAGCACCCAGGACCCCGAGCACTGAGCACCCAGCACCCTGAGCACTGAGCACCCAGCACCCTGAGTACTGAGCACCCAGCACCCTGAGCACTGAGCACCAACCACCCTGAGCACTGAGCACCCAGCACCCTGAGTACTGAGCACCCAGCACCCTGAGTACTGAGTACCCAGCACCCTGAGCACTGAGCACCCAGCACCCTGAGTACTGAGCACCGAGCACCCTGAATAATTAGTACCCAGGAACCTTAGTACTGAGCACCCAGCACCCTGAGCACTGAGCACCCAGCACCCTGAGTACTGAGCACCCAGCACCACCCTCAGCACTGAGCACCAAGCACCCCGAGCACTGAGCACCCAGCACCCTGAGTACTGAGCACCCAGCACCCTGAGTACTGAGCACTGAGCAACCTGAGTACTGAGCACCCAGGACCCTGAGCACTGAGAACGGAGCACCCCGAGGACTGGGCACCCAGCACCCTGAGCACTGAGCACCCAGCACCTTGAGTACTGAGCACCGAGCACCCCGAGAACTGAGCACCCAGCACGCTGAATACTGATCACCCAGCACCCTGAGCACTGAGCACCCAGCACCCCGAGCACTGAGCACCCAGCACCCCGAGCACTGAGCACGGAGCACCCCGAGGAGTGAGCACCCAGCACCCTGAGCACTGAGCACCCAGCACCTTGAGTACTGAGCACCGAGCACCCCGAGCACTGAGCACCCAGCACGCTGAATACTGAGCACCCAGCACCCTGAGCACTGAGCACCCAGCACCCCGAGCACTGAGCACCCAGCACCCCGAGCAATGAGCACCCAGCACCCTGAGTACTGAGCAACCAGCACCTCGAGCACTGAGCACCCACCGCCCCGAGCACTGAGCACCCAGCACCCCGAGCACTGAGCACTGAGCACACTGAGCACTGAGCACCCAGCACCCCGAGTACTGAGCACTGAGCACCCTGAGTACTGAGCACCCAGCACCCCGAGTACTGAGCACTGAGCACCCTGAGTACTGAGCACCCAGCACCCTGAGCACTGAGAACCCTGAGTACTGAGCACCGAGCACCCTGAGTACTGAGCACCCAGCACCCTGAGCACTGAGCACGGAGCACCCCGAGGACTGAGCACCCAGCACCCTGAGCACTGAGCACCCAGCACCTTGAGAACTGAGCAACGAGTACTCCGAGAACTGAGCACCCAGCACGCTGAATACTGATCACCCAGCACCCTGAGCACTGAGCACCCAGCACCTTGAGTACTGAGCACCGAGCACCCCGAGCACTGAGCACCCAGCACCCTGAGTACTGAGCACCCAACACCCAGAGTACTGAGCACCCAGCACCCTGAGTACTGAGCACCGAGCACCCTGAATACTGAGCACCCAGGACCCTTAGTACTGAGCACCCAGCACAGTGAACACTGAGCACCCGGCACCCTGAGTACTGAGCACCCAGCACCACCCTCAGCACTGAGCACCCAGCACCCCGAGCACTGAGCACCCAGCACCCTGAGTACAGAGCACCCAGCACCCCGAGTACTGAGCACCCAGCACCCCGCGCACTGAGCAGCCAGCACCCTGAGTACTGAGCACCCTGAGTACTGAGCACCGATCACCCTGAGCACTGAGCACCCAGCACGCTGAGTACTGAGCACCCAGCACCCTGAGCACTGAGCACCAAGCACCCTGAGCACTGAGCACCCAGCACCCTGAGTACTGAGCACCCAGCCCCCTGAGTACTGAGTACCCAGCACCCTGAGCACTGAGCACCCAGCACCCTGAGTACTGAGCACCGAGCACCCTGAATACTGAGCACCCAGGACGCTTAGTACTGAGCACCCAGCACCCTGAGCACTGAGCACCCAGCACCCTGAGTACTGAGCACCCAGCACCACCCTCAGCACTGAGCACCCAGCACCCCGAGCAAGGAGCACCCAGCACCCCGAGCACTGAGCACCCAGCACCCTGAGTACTGAGCACCCAGCACCCTGAGTACTGAGCACTGAGCACCCCGAGTACTGAGCACCCATCACCCCGAGCACTGAGCACCCAGCAACCTGAGTACTGAGAAGAGATCACCCTGAGTACTGAGCCCCCAGCACCCTGAGTACTGAGCACCCAGCACCCCGAGCACTGAGCACCCAGCACCCCGAGAATGAGCACCCAGCACCCTGAATACTGAGATCCGAGCACCCTGAGTACTGAGCACCCAGCACCATGAGTACTGAGCCCCCAGCACCCTGAGTACTGAGCACCCAGCACCCCGAGCACTGAGCACCCAGCACCCGGAGAATGAGCACCCAGCACCCTGAATACTGAGATCCGAGCACCCTGAGTACTGAGCACCCAGCACCCTGAGTACTGAGCCCCCAGCACCCCGAGTACTGAGCACTGAGCACCCTGAGTACTGAGCACCCAGCACCCTGAGCACTGAGAACCCTGAGTACTGA
Source organism: Microtus oregoni (assembly GCF_018167655.1). Taxonomy (NCBI): domain Eukaryota; kingdom Metazoa; phylum Chordata; class Mammalia; order Rodentia; family Cricetidae; genus Microtus; species Microtus oregoni. The sequence continues at coordinate 172,725 of NW_024543120.1, read as the reverse complement.
GCACCGAGCACCCTGAGTACTGAGCACCCAGCACCCTGAGCACTGAGCACGGAGCACCCCGAGGACTGAGCACCCAGCACCCTGAGCACTGAGCACCCAGCACCTTGAGTACTGAGCACCGAGTACCCCGAGAACTGAGCACCCAGCACGCTGAATACTGATCACCCAGCACCCTGAGCACTGAGCACCCAGCACCCCAAGCACTGAGCACCCAGCACCCCGAGCACTGAGCACGGAGCACCCCGAGGAGTGAGCACCCAGCACCCTGAGCACTGAGCACCCAGCACCTTGAGTACTGAGCACCGAGCACCCCGAGCACTGAGCACCCAGCACGCTGAATACTGAGCACCCAGCACCCTGAGCACTGAGCACCCAGCACCCCGAGCACTGAGCACCCAGCACCCCGAGCACTGAGCACCCAGCACCCTGAGTACTGAGCACCCAACACCCAGAGTACTGAGCACCCAGCACCCTGAGCACTGATCACCCAGCACCCTGAGTACTGAACACCGAGCACCCTGAATACTGAGCACCCAGGACCCTTAGTACTGAGCACCCAGCACCCTGAGCACTGAGCACCCGGCACCCTGAGTACTGAGCACCGAGCACCCTGAATACTGAGCACCCAGGACCCTTAGTACTGAGCACCCAGCACCCTGAGCACTGAGCACCCGGCACCCTGAGTACTGAGCACCCAGCACCACCCTCAGCACTGAGCACCCAGCACCCCGAGCACTGAGCATCCAGCACCCTGAGTACTGAGCACCCAGCACCCTGAGTACTGAGCACTGAGCACCCTGAGTACTGAGCACCCAGCACCCTGAGCACTGAGAACGGAGCACCCCGAGGATTGGGCACCCAGCACCCTGAGCACTGAGCACCCAGCACCTTGAGTACTGAGCACCGAGCACCCCGAGAACTGAGCACCCAGCACGCTGAATACTGAGCACCCAGCACCCTGAGCACTGAGCACCCAGCACCCCGAGCACTGAGCACCCAGCACCCCGAGCACTGAGCACCCAGCACCCTGAGTACTGAGCACCCAACACCCAGAGTCCTGAGCACCCAGCACCCTGAGCACTGAGCACCCAGCACCCTGTGTACTGAGCACCCAGCACCCTGAGTACTGAGCACCCAGCACCCTGAGCACTGAGCACTGAGCACTGAGCACAGAACACCCTGAGCACTGAGCACTGAGCACCCAGCACCCCGAGCACTGAGCACCCAGCACCCCGCGCACTGAGCACTCAGCTCCCTGAGCACTGAGCACCCAGCACCCTGAGTACTGAGCACCCAGCACCATGAGTACTGAGCACCCAGCACCCTGAGTACTGAGCACTCAGCACCCTGAGTACTGAGCACCGAGCACCCCGAGCACTGAGCACCCAGCACCCTGAGCACTGAGCACCCTGAGGACTGAGTACCCAGCACCCTGAGCACTGAGCACCCAGCACCCTGAGTACTGAGCACCCAGCACCCTGAGCACTGAGCACCCAGGACCCCGAGCACTGAGCACCCAGCACCCTGAGCACTGAGCACCCAGCACCCTGAGTACTGAGCACCCAGCACCCTGAGCACTGAGCACCAACCACCCTGAGCACTGAGCACCCAGCACCCTGAGTACTGAGCACCCAGCAACCTGAGTACTGAGTACCCAGCACCCTGAGCACTGAGCACCCAGCACCCTGAGTACTGAGCACCGAGCACCCTGAATAATTAGTACCCAGGAACCTTAGTACTGAGCACCCAGCACCCTGAGCACTGAGCACCCAGCACCCTGAGTACTGAGCACCCAGCACCACCCTCAGCACTGAGCACCAAGCACCCCGAGCACTGAGCACCCAGCACCCTGAGTACTGAGCACCCAGCACCCTGAGTACTGAGCACTGAGCACCCTGAGTTCTGAGCACCCAGCACCCTGAGCACTGAGAACGGAGCACCCCGAGGACTGGGCACCCAGCACCCTGAGCACTGAGCACCCAGCACCTTGAGTACTGAGCACCGAGCACCCCGAGAACTGAGCACCCAGCACGCTGAATACTGATCACCCAGCACCCTGAGCACTGAGCACCCAGCACCCCGAGCACTGAGCACCCAGCACCCCGAGCACTGAGCACCCAGCACGCTGAATACTGAGCACCCAGCACCCTGAGCACTGAGCACCCAGCACCCCGAGCACTGAGCACCCAGCACCCCGAGCAATGAGCACCCAGCACCCTGAGTACGGAGCAACCAGCACCTCGAGCACTGAGCACCCACCGCCCCGAGCACTGAGCACCCAGCACCCCGAGCACTGAGCACTGAGCACACTGAGCACTGAGCACCCAGCACCCCGAGTACTGAGCTCTGAGCACCCTGAGTACTGAGCACCCAGCACCCCGAGTACTGAGCACTGAGCACCCTGAGTACTGAGCACCCAGCACCCTGAGCACTGAGAACCCTGAGTACTGAGCACCGAGCACCCTGAGTACTGAGCACCCAGCACCCTGAGCACTGAGCACGGAGCACCCCGAGGACTGAGCACCCAGCACCCTGAGCACTGAGCACCCAGCACCTTGAGTACGGAGCACCGAGTACCCCGAGAACTGAGCACCCAGCACGCTGAATACTGATCACCCAGCACCCTGAGCACTGAGCACCCAGCACCCCAAGCACTGAGCACCCAGCACCCCGAGCACTGAGCACGGAGCACCCCGAGGAGTGAGCACCCAGCACCCTGAGCACTGAGCACCCAGCACCTTGAGTACTGAGCACCGAGCACCCCGAGCACTGAGCACCCAGCACGCTGAATACTGAGCACCCAGCACCCTGAGCACTGAGCACCCAGCACCCCGAGCACTGAGCACCCAGCACCCCGAGCACTGAGCACCCAGCACCCTGAGTACTGAGCACCCAACACCCAGAGTACTGAGCACCCAGCACCCTGAGCACTGATCACCCAGCACCCTGAGTACTGAGCACCGAGCACCCTGAATACTGAGCACACAGGACCCTTAGTACTGAGCACCCAGCACCCTGAGCACTGAGCACCCGGCACCCTGAGTACTGAGCACCGAGCACCCTGAATACTGAGCACCCAGGACCCTTAGTACTGAGCACCCAGCACCCTGAGCACTGAGCACCCGGCACCCTGAGTACTGAGCACCCAGCACCACCCTCAGCACTGAGCACCCAGCACCCCGAGCACTGAGCACCCAGCACCCTGAGTACTGAGCACCCAGCACCCTGAGTACTGAGCACTGAGCACCCTGAGTACTGAGCACCCAGCACCCTGAGCACTGAGAACGGAGCACCCCGAGGATTGGGCACCCAGCACCCTGAGCACTGAGCACCCAGCACCTTGAGTACTGAGCACCGAGCACCCCGAGAACTGAGCACCCAGCACGCTGAATACTGAGCACCCAGCACCCTGAGCACTGAGCACCCAGCACCCCGAGCACTGAGCACCCAGCACCCCGAGCACTGAGCACCCAGCACCCTGAGTACTGAGCACCCAACACCCAGAGTCCTGAGCACCCAGCACCCTGAGCACTGAGCACCCAGCACCCTGTGTACCGAGCACCCAGCACCCTGAGTACTGAGCACCCAGCACCCTGAGCACTGAGCACTGAGCACTGAGCACAGAACACCCTGAGCACTGAGCACTGAGCACCCAGCACCCCGAGCACTGAGCACCCAGCACCCCGCGCACTGAGCACTCAGCACCCTGAGCACTTAGCACCCAGCACCCTGAGTACTGAGCACCCAGCACCATGAGTACTGAGCACCCAGCACCCTGAGTACTGAGCACTCAGCACCCTGAGTACTGAGCACCGAGCACCCCGAGCACTGAGCACCCAGCACCCTGAGCACTGAGCACCCTGAGGACTGAGTACCCAGCACGCTGAGCACTGAGCACCCAGCACCCTGAGTACTGAGCACCCAGCACCCTGAGCACTGAGCACCCAGGACCCCGAGCACTGAGCACCCAGCACCCTGAGCACTGAGCACCCAGCACCCTGAGTACTGAGCACCCAGCACCCTGAGCACTGAGCACCAACCACCCTGAGCACTGAGCACCCAGCACCCTGAGTACTGAGCACCCAGCACCACCCTCAGCACTGAGCACCAAGCACCCCGAGCACTGAGCACCCAGCACCCTGAGTACTGAGCACCCAGCACCCTGAGTACTGAGCACTGAGCAACCTGAGTACTGAGCACCCAGGACCCTGAGCACTGAGAACGGAGCACCCCGAGGACTGGGCACCCAGCACCCTGAGCACTGAGCACCCAGCACCTTGAGTACTGAGCACCGAGCACCCCGAGAACTGAGCACCCAGCACGCTGAATACTGATCACCCAGCACCCTGAGCACTGAGCACCCAGCACCCCGAGCACTGAGCACCCAGCACCCCGAGCACTGAGCACGGAGCACCCCGAGGAGTGAGCACCCAGCACCCTGAGCACTGAGCACCCAGCACCTTGAGTACTGAGCACCGAGCACCCCGAGCACTGAGCACCCAGCACGCTGAATACTGAGCACCCAGCACCCTGAGCACTGAGCACCCAGCACCCCGAGCACTGAGCACCCAGCACCCCGAGCAATGAGCAGCCAGCACCCTGAGTACTGAGCAACCAGCACCTCGAGCACTGAGCACCCACCGCCCCGAGCACTGAGCACCCAGCACCCCGAGCACTGAGCACTGAGCACACTGAGCACTGAGCACCCAGCACCCCGAGTACTGAGCACTGAGCACCCTGAGTACTGAGCACCCAGCACCCCGAGTACTGAGCACTGAGCACCCTGAGTACTGAGCACCCAGCACCCTGAGCACTGAGAACCCTGAGTACTGAGCACCGAGCACCCTGAGTACTGAGCACGCAGCACCCTGAGCACTGAGCACGGAGCACCCCGAGGACTGAGCACCCAGCACCCTGAGCACTGAGCACCCAGCACCTTGAGAACTGAGCAACGAGTACCCCGAGAACTGAGCACCCAGCACGCTGAATACTGATCACCCAGCACCCTGAGCACTGAGCACCCAGCACCTTGAGTACTGAGCACCGAGCACCCCGAGCACTGAGCACCCAGCACCCTGAGTACTGAGCACCCAACACCCAGAGTACTGAGCACCCAGCACCCTGAGTACTGAGCACCGAGCACCCTGAATACTGAGCACCCAGGACCCTTAGTACTGAGCACCCAGCACCCTGAGCACTGAGCACCCGGCACCCTGAGTACTGAGCACCGAGCACCCTGAATACTGAGCACCCAGGACCCTTAGTACTGAGCACCCAGCACCCTGAGCACTGAGCACCCGGCACCCTGAGTACTGAGCACCCAGCACCACCCTCAGCACTGAGCACCCAGCACCCCGAGCACTGAGCACCCAGCACCCTGAGTACAGAGCACCTAGCACCCCGAGTACTGAGCACCCAGCACCCCGCGCACTGAGCAGCCAGCACCCTGAGTACTGAGCACCCTGAGTACTGAGCACCGATCACCCTGAGCACTGAGCACCCAGCACGCTGAGTACTGAGCACCCAGCACCCTGAGCACTGAGCACCAAGCACCCTGAGCACTGAGCACCCAGCACGCTGAGTACTGAGCACCCAGCCCCCTGAGTACTGAGTACCCAGCACCCTGAGCACTGAGCACCCAGCACCCTGAGTACTGAGCACCGAGCACCCTGAATACTGAGCACCCAGGACGCTTAGTTCTGAGCACCCAGCACCCTGAGCACTGAGCACCCAGCACCCTGAGTACTGAGCACCCAGCACCACCCTCAGCACTGAGCACCCAGCACCCCGAGCAAGGAGCACCCAGCACCCCGAGCACTGAGCACCCAGCACCCTGAGTACTGAGCACCCAGCACCCTGAGTACTGAGCACTGAGCACCCCGAGTACTGAGCACCCATCACCCCGAGCACTGAGCACCCAGCAACATGAGTACTGAGAAGAGATCACCCTGAGTACTGAGCCCCCAGCACCCAGAGTACTGAGCACCCAGCACCCCGAGCACTGAGCACCCAGCACCCCGAGAATGAGCACCCAGCACCCTGAATACTGAGATCCGAGCACCCTGAGTACTGAGCACCCAGCACCCTGAGTACTGAGCCCCCAGCACCCTGAGTACTGAGCACCCAGCACCCCGAGCACTGAGCACCCAGCACCCGGAGAATGAGCACCCAGCACACTGAGTACTGAGCACCCAGCACCCTGAGTACTGAGCACTAAGCACCCAGAGCACTGAGGAACCAGCACCCCGAGCACGGAGCACCCAGGACCCCGAGCACTGAGTACTGAGCACCCAGCACCCTGAGTACTGAGCACCGAGCTCCCCGAGCACTGAGCACCCTGAGTACTGAGCACCCAGCACCCCGATCACTGAGCACCCAGCACCCTGAGCACTGATCACCCAGCACCCTGAGCACTGAGCACCCAGCACCCTGAGTACTGAGCACCCAACAACCAGAGTACTGAGCACCCAGCACCCTGAGCACTGAGCACCCAGCACCCTGAGTACTGAGCACCCAGCACTCTGAGTACTGAGCACCCAGCACCCTGAGCACTGAGCACTGAGCACCCAACACCCTGAGCACTGAGCACTGAGCACCCAGCACCCCGAGCACTGAGCACCCAGCACCCCGAGCACTGAGCACCCAGCACCCTGAGCACTGAGCACCCAACACCCTGAGCACTGAGCACCCAGCCCCCTGAGTACTGAGCACCCAGCACCATGAGTACTGAGCACCCAGCACCCTGAGTAATGAGCACTCAGCACCCTGAATACTGAGCACCGAGCACCCCGAGCACTGAGCACCCAGCACCCTGAGCACTGAGCACCCTGAGGACTGCGCACCCAGCACCCTGAGCACTGAGCACCCAGCACCCTGAGTACTGAGCACCGATCACCCTGAGCACTGAGCACCCAGGACCCCGAGCACTGAGCACCCAGCACCCTGAGCACTGAGCACCCAGCACCCCGAGTACTGAGCACCCAGCACCCCGAGTACTGAGCACCGAGCACCCCGAGCACTGAACACCCAGCACCCTGAGTACTGAGCACCCAGCACCCTGAGTACTGATCACTGAGCACCCCTAGTACTGAGCACCCAGCACCCCGAGCACTGAGCACCCTGCAACCTGATTACTGAGAACAGATCACCCTGAGTACTGAGCACCCAGCACCCTGAGTACTGAGCCCCCAGCACCCTGAGTACTGAGCACCCAGCACCCCGAGCACTGAGCACCCAGCACCCCGATAATGAGCACCCAGCACCCTGAGTATTGAGAACCGAGCACGCTGAGTACTGAGCACCCAGCACCCTGAGTACTGAGCCCCCAGCACCCTGAGTACTGAGCACCCAGCACCCCGAGCACTGAGCAAACAGCACCCCGAGAATGAGCACCCAGCACCCTGAGTACTGAGCACCCAGCACCCTGAGTACTGAGCACTAAGCACCCCGAGCACTGAGCGCCCAGCACCCCGAGCACGGAGCACCCAGGACCCCGAGCACTGAGTACTGAGCACCCAGCACCCTGAGTACTGAGCACCGAGCTCCCCGAGCACTGAGCACCCTGAGTACTGAGCACCCAGCACCCCGATCACTGAGCACCCAGCACCCTGAGCACTGAGCACCCAGCACCCTGAGCACTGAGCACCCAGCACCCTGAGTACTGAGCACCCAGCACTCTGAGTAGTGAGCACCCAGCACCCCGAGCACTGAGCACCCAGCACCCTGAGTACTGAGCACTGAGCACCCAGCACCCCGAGCACTGAGCACCCAGCACCCTGTGTACTGAGCACTGAGCACCCTGAGTACTAAGCATGCAGCACCCTGAGTACTGAGCACCCAGGACCCTGAGCACTGAGCACCGAGCACCCCGAGCACTGAGCACCCAGCACCCTGAGCACTCAGCACCTAGCACCCCGAGCACTGAGCACCCAGCACCCTGAGCACTGAGCACCCAGCACCCTGAGCATGGAGTACCCCGAGGACTGAGCACCCAGCACCCTTAGAACTGAGCACCCAGCACCTTGAGTACTGAGCACCGAGCACCTCGAGCACTAAGCACCCAGCACCCTGAGTACTGAGCACACAGCACCCTGAGTACTGAGCACCCAGCACCCCGAGCACGTAGCACCCAGCACCCTGAGTACTGAGCACCCAGCACCCCGAGCACTGAGCACCCAGCACCCGGAGAATGAGCACCCAGCACACTGAGTACTGAGCACCCAGCACCCTGAGTACTGAGCACTAAGCACCCAGAGCACTGAGGAACCAGCACCCCGAGCACGGAGCACCCAGTACCCCGAGCACTGAGTACTGAGCACCCAGCACCCTGAGTACTGAGCACCGAGCTCCCCGAGCACTGAGCACCCTGAGTACTGAGCACCCAGCACCCCGATCACTGAGCACCCAGCACCCTGAGCACTGATCACCCAGCACCCTGAGCACTGAGCACCCAGCACCCTGAGTACTGAGCACCCAACAACCAGAGTACTGAGCACCCAGCACCCTGAGCACTGAGCACCCAGCACCCTGAGTACTGAGCACCCAGCACTCTGAGTACTGAGCACCCAGCACCCTGAGCACTGAGCACTGAGCACCCAACACCCTGAGCACTGAGCACTGAGCACCCAGCACCCCGAGCACTGAGCACCCAGCACCCCGAGCACTGAGCACCCAGCACCCTGAGCACTGAGCACCCAGCACCCTGAGCACTGAGCACCCAGCCCCCTGAGTACTGAGCACCCAGCACCATGAGTACTGAGCACCCAGCACCCTGAGTAATGAGCACTCAGCACCCTGAATACTGAGCACCGAGCACCCCGAGCACTGAGCACCCAGCACCCTGAGCACTGAGCACCCTGAGGACTGCGCACCCAGCACCCTGAGCACTGAGCACCCAGCACCCTGAGTACTGAGCACCGATCACCCTGAGCACTGAGCACCCAGGACCCCGAGCACTGAGCACCCAGCACCCTGAGCACTGAGCACCCAGCACCCCGAGTACTGAGCACCCAGCACCCCGAGTACTGAGCACCGAGCACCCCGAGCACTGAACACCCAGCACCCTGAGTACTGAGCACCCAGCACCCTGAGTACTGATCACTGAGCACCCCTAGTACTGAGCACCCAGCACCCCAAGCACTGAGCACCCTGCAACCTGATTACTGAGAACAGATCACCCTGAGTACTGAGCACCCAGCACCCTGAGTACTGAGCCCCCAGCACCCTGAGTACTGAGCACCCAGCACCCCGAGCACTGAGCACCCAGCACCCCGATAATGAGCACCCAGCACCCTGAGTATTGAGAACCGAGCACCCTGAGTACTGAGCACCCAGCACCCTGAGTACTGAGCCCCCAGCACCCTGAGTACTGAGCACCCAGCACCCCGAGCACTGAGCAAACAGCACCCCGAGAATGAGCACCCAGCACCCTGAGTACTGAGCACCCAGCACCCTGAGTACTGAGCACTAAGCACCCCGAGCACTGAGCGCCCAGCACCCCGAGCACGGAGCACCCAGGACCCCGAGCACTGAGTACTGAGCACCCAGCACCCTGAGTACTGAGCACCGAGCTCCCCGAGCACTGAGCACCCTGAGTACTGAGCACCCAGCACCCCGATCACTGAGCACCCAGCACCCTGAGCACTGAGCACCCAGCACCCTGAGCACTGAGCACCCAGCACCCTGAGTACTGAGCACCCAGCACTCTGATTAGTGAGCACCCAGCACCCCGAGCACTGAGCACCCAGCACCCTGAGTACTGAGCACTGAGCACCCAGCACCCCGAGCACTGAGCACCCAGCACCCTGTGTACTGAGCACTGAGCACCCTGAGTACTAAGCACGCAGCACCCTGAGTACTGAGCACCCAGGACCCTGAGCACTGAGCACCGAGCACCCCGAGCACTGAGCACCAAGCACCCTGAGCACTCAGCACCTAGAACCCCGAGCACTGAGCACCCAGCACCCTGAGCACTGAGCACCCAGCACCCTGAGCATGGAGTACCCCGAGGACTGAGCACCCAGCACCCTTAGAACTGAGCACCCAGCACCTTGAGTACTGAGCACCGAGCACCTCGAGCACTAAGCACCCAGCACCCTGAGTACTGAGCACACAGCACCCTGAGTACTGAGCACCCAGCACCCCGAGCACGTAGCACCCAGCACCCTGAGTACTGAGCACCCAACACCCAGAGTACTGAGCACCCAGCACCCCGAGTACTGAGCAACCAGCACCCGAGCACTGAGCACCCAGCGCCCCGAGCACTGAGCACCCAGCACCCCGAGCACTGAGCACTGAGCACCCTGAGCACTGAGTACTGAGCACTGAGCACCCTGAGTACTGAGCACCCAGCACCCCGAGCACTGAGCACCCAGCGCCCTGAGCACTGAGCACCCAGCACCCCGAGCACTGAGCACTGAGCACCCTGAGCACTGAGCAAACAGCACCCCGAGTACTGAGCACTGAGCAACCTGAGTACTGAGCACCAAGCACTCCGAGTACTGAGCACTGAGCACCCTGACTACTGAGCACCCAGCACCCTGAGCACTGAGCTCCCAGCACCCTGAGTAATGAGCACTGAGATCCCTGAGTACTGAGCACCGAGCACCCTGAGTACTGAGCACCCAGCACCCTGATCACTGAGCACGGAGCACCCCGAGGACTGAGCACCGAGCACCCCGAGCACTGAGCACCCAGCACCCTGAGCACTGAGCACCCTGAGGACTGAGTACCCAGCACCCTGAGCACTGAGCACCCAGCACCCTGAGTACTGAGCACCGATCACCCTGAGCACTGAGCACCCAGGACCCCGAGCACTGAGCACCCAGCACCCTGAGTACAGAGCACCCAGCTCCCCGAGTACTGAGCACCCAGCACAGCGAGCACTGAGCAGCCAGCACCCTGAGTACTGAGCACCCTGAGTACGGAGCACCGATCACCCTGAGCACTGAGCACCCAGCACCCTGAGTACTGAGCACCCAGCACCCTGAGCACTGAGCACCAAGCACCCTGAGCACTGAGCAAACAGCACCCTGAGTACTGAGTACCCAGCACCCTGAGTACTGAGTACCCAGCACCCTGAGCACTGAGCACCCAGCACCCTGAGTACTGAGCACCGAGCACCCTGAGTACTGAGCACCCAGCACCCTTAGTACTGAGCACCCAGCACCCTGAGCACTGAGCACCCAGCACCCTGAGTACTGAGCACCCAGCACCACCCTCAGCACTGAGCACCCAGCACCCCGAGCACTGAGCACCCAGCACCCTGAGCACTGAGCACCCAGCACCCTGAGCACTGAGCACCCAGCACCCCGAGTACTGAGCACCGAGCACCCCGAGCACTAAGCACCCAGCACCCTGAGTACTGAGCACCCAGCACCCTGAGTACTGAGCACTGAGTACCCCGAGAACTGAGCACCCATCACCCCAAGCACTGTGCACCCAGCAACCTGAGTACTGAGAACAGATCACCCTGAGTACTGAGCACCCAGCACCCTGAGTACTGAGCCAACAGCACCCTGAGTACTGAGCACCCAGCACCCCGAGCACTGAGCACAGAGCACCCAACAAACTGAGCACTGAGCACTGAGCACCCAGCACCCCGAGCACTGAGCACCCAGCACCCCGAGCACTGAGCACCCAGCACCCTGAGCACTGAGCACCCAGCACCCTGAGCACTGAGCACCCAGCACCCTGAGTACTGAGCACCCAGCACCATGAGAACTGAGCACCCAGCACCCTGAGTACTGAGCACTCAGCACCCTGAGTACTGAGCACCGAGCACCCCGAGCACTAAGCACCCAGCACCCTGAGCACTGAGCACCCTGAGGACTGAGTACCCAGCACCCTGAGCAATGAGCACCCAGCACCCTGAGTACTGAGCACCGATCACCCTGAGCACTGAGCACCCAGGACCCCGAGCACTGAGCACCCAGCACCCTGAGTACAGAGCACCCAGCTCCCCGAGTACTGAGCACCCAGCACAGCGAGCACTGAGCAGCCAGCACCCTGAGTACTGAGCACCCTGAGTACGGAGCACCGATCACCCTGAGCACTGAGCACCCAGCACCCTGAGTACTGAGCACCCAGCACCCTGAGCACTGAGCACCAAGCACCCTGAGCACTGAGCAAACAGCACCCTGAGTACTGAGTACCCAGCACCCTGAGTACTGAGCACCGAGCACCCTGAGTACTGAGCACCCAGCACCCTTAGTACTGAGCACCCAGCACCCTGAGCACTGAGCACCCAGCACCCTGAGTACTGAGCACCCAGCACCACCCTCAGCACTGAGCACCCAGCACCCCGAGCACTGAGCACCCAGCACCCTGAGCACTGAGCACCCAGCACCCGGAGTACTGAGCACCCAGCACCCCGAGTACTGAGCACCGAGCACCCCGAGCACTGAGCACCCAGCACCCTGAGTACTGAGCACCCAGCACCCTGAGTACTGAGCACTGAGCACCCCGAGTACTGAGCACCCATCACCCCGAGCACTGAGCACCCAGCAACCTGAGTACTGAGAACAGATCACCCTGAGTACTGAGCACCCAGGACCCTGAGTACTGAGCCCCCAGCACCCTGAGTACTGAGCACCCAGCACCCCGAGCACTGAGCACCCAGCACCCCGAGAATGAGCACCCAGCACCCTGAATACTGAGAACCGAGCACCCTGAGTACTGAGCACCCAGCACCCTGAGTACTGAGCCCCCAGCACCTTGAGTACTGAGCACCAAGCACCCCGAGCACTGAGCACTCAGCACCCCGAGAATGAGCACCCAGCACCCTGAGTACTGAGCACCCAGCACCCTGAGTACTGAGCACTAAGCACCCAGAGCACTGAGCACCCAGCACCCCGAGCACGGAGCACCCAGGACCAGGAGCACTGAGTACTGAGCACCCAGCACCCTGAGTACTGAGCACAGAGCTCCCCGAGCACTGAGCACCCTGAGTACTGAGCACCCAGCACCCCGATCACTGAGCACCCAGCACCCTGAGTACTGAGCACCCAGCACCCTGAGTACAGAGCACCCAGCACCCTGAGAACTGAGCACCCAGCACCCTGAGCAATGAGCACCCAGCACCCCGAGCACGGAGCACCCAGCACCCAGTGTACTGAGCACCCAACACCCAGAGTACTGAGCACCCAGCACCCTGAGTACTGAGCACCCAGCACCCTGAGTACTGAGCACCCAGCACCCTGAGTACTGAGCCCCCAGCACCCTGAGTACTGAGCACCCATCACCCCGAGCACTGAGCACCCAGCACCCCGAGAATGAGCAGCCAGCACCCTGAGTACTGAGCACCCAGCACCCTGAGTACTGAGCACTAAGCACCCAGAGCACTGAGCACCCAGCACCCCGAGCACGGAGCACCCAGGACCCTGAGCACTGAGTACTGAGCACCCAGCACCCTGAGTACTGAGCACAGAGCTCCCCGAGCACTGAGCACCCTGAGTACTGAGCACCCAGCACCCCGATCACTGAGCACCCAGCACCCTGAGTACTGAGCACCCAGCACCCTGAGTACTGAGCACCCAACACCCTGAGAACTGAGCACCCAGCACCCTGAGCAATGAGCACCCAGCACCCCGAGCACGGAGCACCCAGCACCCTGTGTACTGAGCACCCAACACCCAGAGTACTGAGCACCCAGCACCCTGAGCACTGAGCACCGAGCACCCTGAGTACTGAGCACCCAGCACCCTGAGTACTGAACAACCAGCACCCTGAGCACTGAGCACTGAGCACCCAGCACCCTGAGTACTGAGCACTAAGCACCCAGAGCACTGAGCACCCAGCGCCCCGAGCACTGAGCACCTAGCACCCTGAGCACTGAGCACCCAGCACCCTGAGCACTGAGCACCCAGCCCCCTGAGTACTGAGCACCCAGCACCATGAGTACTGAGCACCCAGCACCCTGAGTACTGAGCACTCAGCACCCTGAGTACTGAGCACCGAGCACCCCGAGCACTGAGCACCCAGCACCCTGAGCACTGAGCACCCTGAGGACTGAGCACCCAGCACCCTGAGCACTGAGCACCCAGCACCCTGAGTACTGAGCACCGATCACCCTGAGCACTGAGCACCCAGGACCCCGAGCACTGAGCACCCAGCACCCTGAGTACAGAGCATCCAGCACCCCGAGTACTGAGCACCCAGCACCCCGAGCACTGAGCAACCAGCACCCTGAGTACTGAGCATCCTGAGTACTGAGCACCGATCACCCTGAGCACTGAGCACCCAGCACCCTGAGTACTGAGCACCCAGCACCCTGAGCACTGAGCACCCAGCACCCTGAGCACTGAGCACCCAGCACAGTGAGTACTGAGCACCCAGCACACTGAGTACTGAGTAGCCAGCACCCTGAGCACTGAACACCCAGCACCCTGAGTACTGACCACCCAGCACCCTGAGTACTGAGCACTGAGCACCCCGAGTACTGAGCACCCAGCACCCCGAGCACTGAGCACCCAGCAACCTGAGTAATGAGAACAGATCACCCTGAGTACTGAGCACCCAGCACCCTGAGTACTGAGCACCGATCACCCTGAGCACTGAGCACCCAGGACCCCGAGCACTGAGCACCCAGCACCCTGAGCACTGAGCACCCAGCACCCCGAGTACTGAGCACCCAGCACCCCGAGTACTGAGCACCGAGCACCCCGAGCACTGAACACCCAGCACCCTGAGTACTGAGCAAACAGCACCCTGAGTACTGATCAGTGAGCACCCCTAGTACTGAGCACCCAGCACCCCGAGCACTGAGCACCCTGCAACCTGATTACTGAGAACAGATCACCCTGAGTACTGAGCACCCAGCACCCTGAGTACTGAGCCCCCAGCACCCTGAGTACTGAGCACCCAGCACCCCGAGCACTGAGCACCCAGCACCCCGATAATGAGCCCCCAGCACCCTGAGTACTGAGCACCCAGCACCCCGAGCACTGAGCAAACAGCACCCCGAGAATGAGCACCCAGCACCCTGAGTACTGAGCACCCAGCACCCTGAGTACTGAGCACTAAGCACCCCGAGCACTGAGCGCCCAGCACCCCGAGCACGGAGCACCCAGGACCCCGAGCACTGAGTACTGAGCACCCAGCACCCTGAGTACTGAGCACCGAGCTCCCCGAGCACTGAGCACCCTGAGTACTGAGCACCCAGCACCCCGATCACTGAGCACCCAGCACCCTGAGCACTGAGCACCCAGCACCCTGAGCACTGAGCACCCAGCACCCTGAGTACTGAGCACCCAGCACTCTGAGTAGTGAGCACCCAGCACCCCGAGCACTGAGCACCCAGCACCCTGAGTACTGAGCACTGAGCACCCAGCACCCCGAGCACTGAGCACCCAGCACCCTGTGTACTGAGCACTGAGCACCCTGAGTACTAAGCACGCAGCACCCTGAGTACTGAGCACCCAGGACCCTGAGCACTGAGCACCGAGCACCCCGAGCACTGAGCACCCAGCACCCTGAGCACTCAGCACCTAGCACCCCGAGCACTGAGCACCCAGCACCCTGAGCACTGAGCACCCAGCACCCTGAGCATGGAGTACCCCGCGGACTGAGCACCCAGCACCCTTAGAACTGAGCACCCAGCACCTTGAGTACTGAGCACCGAGCACCTCGAGCACTAAGCACCCAGCACCCTGAGTACTGAGCACACAGCACCCTGAGTACTGAGCACCCAGCACCCCGAGCACGTAGCACCCAGCACCCTGAGTACTGAGCACCCAACACCCAGAGTACTGAGCACCCAGCACCCCGAGTACTGAGCACCCAGCACCCCGAGCACTGAGCACCCAGCGCCCCGAGCACTGAGCACCCAGCACCCCGAGCACTGAGCACTGAGCACCCTGAGCACTGAGTACTGAGCACTGAGCACCCTGAGTACTGAGCACCCAGCACCCCGAGCACTGAGCACCCAGCAGCCCCGAGCACTGAGCACCCAGCACCCCGAGCACTGAGCACTGAGCACCCTGAGCACTGAGCAAACAGCACCCCGAGTACTGAGCACTGAGCACCCTGAGTACTGAGCACCAAGCACTCCGAGTACTGAGCACTGAGCACCCTGAGTACTGAGCACCCAGCACCCTGAGCACTGAGCTCCCAGCACCCTGAGTAATGAGCACTGAGATCCCTGAGTACTGAGCACCGAGCACCCTGAGTACTGAGCACCCAGCACCCTGATCACTGAGCACGGAGCACCCCGAGGACTGAGCACCGAGCACCCCGAGCACTGAGCACCCAGCACCCTGAGCACTGAGCACCCTGAGGACTGAGTACCCAGCACCCTGAGCACTGAGCACCCAGCACCCTGAGTACTGAGCACCGATCACCCTGAGCACTGAGCACCCAGGACCCCGAGCACTGAGCACCCAGCACCCTGAGTACAGAGCAGCCAGCTCCCCGAGTACTGAGCACCCAGCACAGCGAGCACTGAGCAGCCAGCACCCTGAGTACTGAGCACCCTGAGTACGGAGCACCGATCACCCTGAGCACTGAGCACCCAGCACCCTGAGTACTGAGCACCCAGCACCCTGAGCACTGAGCACCAAGCACCCTGAGCACTGAGCAAACAGCACACTGAGTACTGAGTACCCAGCACCCTGAGTACTGAGTACCCAGCACCCTGAGCACTGAGCACCAAGCACCCTGAGTACTGAGCACCGAGCACCCTGAGTACTGAGCACCCAGCACCCTTAGTACTGAGCACCCAGCACCCTGAGCACTGAGCACCCAGCACCCTGAGTACTGAGCACCCATCACCACCCTCAGCACTGAGCACCCAGCACCCCGAGCACTGAGCACCCAGCACCCTGAGCACTGAGCACCCAGCACCCTGAGCACTGAGCACCCAGCACCCCGAGTACTGAGCACCGAGCACCCCGAGCACTAAGCACCCAGCACCCTGAATACTGAGCACCCAGCACCCTGAGTACTGAGCACTGAGTACCCCGAGTACTGAGCACCCATCACCCCAAGCACTGAGCACCCAGCAACCTGAGTACTGAGAACAGATCACCCTGAGTACTGAGCACCCAGCACCCTGAGTACTGAGCCAACAGCACCCTGAGTACTGAGCACCCAGCACCCCGAGCACTGAGCACTGAGCACCCAACAAACTGAGCACTGAGCACTGAGCACCCAGCACCCCGAGCACTGAGCACCCAGCACCCCGAGCACTGAGCACCCAGCACCCTGAGCACTGAGCACCCAGCACCCTGAGCACTGAGCACCCAGCACCCTGAGTACTGAGCACCCAGCACCATGAGAACTGAGCACCCAGCACCCTGAGTACTGAGCACTCAGCACCCTGAGTACTGAGCACCGAGCACCCCGAGCACTGAGCACCCAGCACCCTGAGCACTGAGCACCCTGAGGACTGAGTACCCAGCACCCTGAGCACTGAGCACCCAGCACCCTGAGTACTGAGCACCGATCACCCTGAGCACTGAGCACCCAGGACCCCGAGCACTGAGCACCCAGCACCCTGAGTACAGAGCACCCAGCTCCCCGAGTACTGAGCACCCAGCACAGCGAGCACTGAGCAGCCAGCACCCTGAGTACTGAGCACCCTGAGTACGGAGCACCGATCACCCTGAGCACTGAGCACCCAGCACCCTGAGTACTGAGCACCCAGCACCCTGAGCACTGAGCACCAAGCACCCTGAGCACTGAGCAAACAGCACCCTGAGTACTGAGTACCCAGCACCCTGAGTACTGAGCACCGAGCACCCTGAGTACTGAGCACCCAGCACCCTTAGTACTGAGCACCCAGCACCCTGAGCACTGAGCACCCAGCACCCTGAGTACTGAGCACCCAGCACCACCCTCAGCACTGAGCACCCAGCACCCCGAGCACTGAGCACCCAGCACCCTGAGCACTGAGCACCCAGCACCCGGAGTACTGAGCACCCAGCACCCCGAGTACTGAGCACCCAGCACCCTGAGCACTGAGCACCCTGAGGACTGAGTAACCAGCACCCCGAGCACTGAGCACCCAGCACCCTGAGTACTGAGCACCCAGCACCCTGAGTACTGAGCACTGAGCACCCCGAGTACTGAGCACCCATCACCCCGAGCACTGAGCACCCAGCAACCTGAGTACTGAGAACAGATCACCCTGAGTACTGAGCACCCAGGACCCTGAGTACTGAGCCCCCAGCACCCTGAGTACTGAGCACCCAGCACCCCGAGCACTGAGCACCCAGCACCCCGAGAATGAGCACCCAGCACCCTGAATACTGAGAACCGAGCACCCTGAGTACTGAGCACCCAGCACCCTGAGTACTGAGCCCCCAGCACCTTGAGTACTGAGCACCAAGCACCCTGAGCACTGAGCACTCAGCACCCCGAGAATGAGCACCCAGCACCCTGAGTACTGAGCACCCAGCACCCTGAGTACTGAGCACTAAGCACCCAGAGCACTGAGCACCCAGCACCCCGAGCACGGAGCACCCAGGACCAGGAGCACTGAGTACTGAGCACCCAGCACCCTGAGTACTGAGCACAGAGCTCCCCGAGCACTGAGCACCCTGAGTACTGAGCACCCAGCACCCCGATCACTGAGCACCCAGCACCCTGAGTACTGAGCACCCAGCACCCTGAGTACAGAGCACCCAGCACCCTGAGAACTGAGCACCCAGCACCCTGAGCAATGAGCACCCAGCACCCCGAGCACGGAGCACCCAGCACCCAGTGTACTGAGCACCCAACACCCAGAGTACTGAGCACCCAGCACCCTGAGTACTGAGCACCCAGCACCCTGAGTACTGAGCACCCAGCACCCTGAGTACTGAGCCCCCAGCACCCTGAGTACTGAGCACCCATCACCCCGAGCACTGAGCACCCAGCACCCCGAGAATGAGCAGCCAGCACCCTGAGTTCTGAGCACCCAGCACCCTGAGTACTGAGCACTAAGCACCCAGAGCACTGAGCACCCAGCACCCCGAGCACGGAGCACCCAGGACCCTGAGCACTGAGTACTGAGCACCCAGCACCCTGAGTACTGAGCACAGAGCTCCCCGAGCACTGAGCACCCTGAGTACTGAGCACCCAGCACCCCGATCACTGAGCACCCAGCACCCTGAGTACTGAGCACCCAGCACCCTGAGTACTGAGCATCCAACACCCTGTGAACTGAGCACCCAGCACCCAGCACCCTGAGTACTGAGCACTAAGCACCCAGAGCATTGAGCACCCAGCGCCCCGAGCACTGAGCACCTAGCACCCTGAGCACTGAGCACCCAGCACCCTGAGCACTGAGCACCCAGCCCCCTGAGTACTGAGCACCCAGCACCATGAGTACTGAGCACCCAGCACCCTGAGTACTGAGCACTCAGCACCCTGAGTACTGAGCACCGAGCACCCCGAGCACTGAGCACCCAGCACCCTGAGCACTGAGCACCCTGAGGACTGAGCACCCAGCACCCTGAGCACTGAGCACCCAGCACCCTGAGTACTGAGCACCGATCACCCTGAGCACTGAGCACCCAGGACCCCGAGCACTGAGCACCCAGCACCCTGAGTACAGAGCATCCAGCACCCCGAGTACTGAGCACCCAGCACCCCGAGCACTGAGCACCCAGCACCCTGAGTACTGAGCATCCTGAGTACTGAGCACCGATCACCCTGAGCACTGAGCACCCAGCAACCTGAGTACTGAGCACCCAGCACCCTGAGCACTGAGCACCCAGCACCCTGAGCACTGAGCACCCAGCACAGTGAGTACTGAGCACCCAGCACACTGAGTACTGAGTAGCCAGCACCCTGAGCACTGAGCACTCAGCACCCTGAGTACTGAGCACCGAGCACCCTGAGTACTGAGCACCCAGCACCCTTAGTACTGAGCACCCAGCACCCTGAGCACTGAGCACCCAGCACCCTGAGTACTGAGCACCCAGCACCACCCTCAGCACTGAGCACCCAGCACCCCGAGCACTGAGCACCCAGCACCCAGAGCACTGAGCACCCAGCACCCCGAGTACTGCGCACCCAGCACCCCGAGTACTGAGCACCGAGCACCCCGAGCACTGAACACCCAGCACCCTGAGTACTGACCACCCAGCACCCTGAGTACTGAGCACTGAGCACCCCGAGTACTGAGCACCCAGCACCCCGAGCACTGAGCACCCAGCAACCTGAGTAATGAGAACAGATCACCCTGAGTACTGAGCACCCAGCACCCTGAGTACTGAGCCCCCAGCACAATGAGTACTGAGCACCCAGCACCCCGAGCACTGAGCACTCAGCACCCCGAGAATGAGCACCCAACACCCTGAGTACTGAGAACCGAGCACCCTGAGTACTGAGCACCTAGCACCCTGAGTACTGAGCCCCCAGCACCCTGAGTACTGAGCACCCAGCACCCCGAGCACTGAGCACCCAGCACTCCGAGAATGAGCACCCAGCACCCTGAGTACTGAGCACCCAGCACCCTGAGTACTGAGCACTAAGCACCCAGAGCACTGAGCACCCAGCACCCCGAGCACGGAGCACCCAGGACCCCGAGCACTGAGTACTGAGCACTGAGCACCCTGAGTACTGAGCACCCAGCACCCCGATCACTGAGCACCCAGCACCCTGAGCACTGAGCACCCAGCACCCTGAGCACTGAGCACCCAGCACCCTGAGTACTGAGCACCCAGCACGCTGAGTACTGAGCATCCAGCACCCCGAGCACTGAGCACCCAGCACCCTGAGTACTGAGCACTGAGCACCCAGCACCTCGAGCACTGAGGACCCAGCACCCTGTGTACTGAGCACTGAGCACCCTGAGTACTAAGCACCCAGCACCCTGAGTACTGAGCACCCAGCACCCCGAGTACTGAGCACTGAGCACCCTGAGAACTGAGCACCCAGCACCCTGAGCACTGAGCACTGAGAACCCTGAGTACTGAGCACCGAGCACCCTGAGTACTGAGCACCCAGCACCCTGAGCACTGAGCACGGAGCACCCCGAGGACTGAGCACCCAGCACCCTGAGCACTGAGCACCCAGCACCTTGAGTACTGAGCACCCAGCACCCTGAGCACTGAGCACACAGCACCCCGAGCACTGAGCACCCAGCACCCCGAGCACTGAGCACCCAGCACCCTGAGTACTGAGCACCAAACACCCAGAGTACTGAGCACCCAGCACCCTGAGCACTCAGCACCCAGCACCCTGAGTACTGAGCACCCAGCACCCTGAGTACTGAGCACCCAGCACCCTGAGCACTGAGCACTGAGCACCCAACACCCCGAGCACTGAGCACCCAGCACCCCGAGCACTGAGCACCCAGAACCCTGAGCACTGAGCACCCAGCACCCTGAGCACTGAGCAGCCAGCCCCCTGAGTACTGAGCACCCAGCACCATGAGTACTGAGCACCCAGCATCCTGAGTACTGAGCACCCAGCACCCTGAGCACTGAGCACCCAGCACAGTGAGTACTGAGCACCCAGCACCCTGAGTACTGAGTACCCAGCACCCTGAGCACTGAGCACCCAGCACCCTGAGTACTGAGCACCCAGCACCCTGAGTACTGAGCATCCTGCACCCTTAGTACTGAGCACCCAGCACCCTGAGTACTGAGCCCCCAGCACCCTGAGTACTGAGCACCCAGCACCCCGAGCACTGAGCACCCAGCACTCCGAGAATGAGCACCCAGCACCCTGAGTACTGAGCACCCAGCACCCTGAGTACTGAGCACTAAGCACCCAGAGCACTGAGCACCCAGCACCCCGAGCACGGAGCACCCAGGACCCCGAGCACTGAGTACTGAGCACTGAGCACCCTGAGTACTGAGCACCCAGCACCCCGATCACTGAGCACCCAGCACCCTGAGCACTGAGCACCCAGCACCCTGAGCACTGAGCACCCAGCACCCTGAGTACTGAGCACCCAGCACGCTGAGTACTGAGCATCCAGCACCCCGAGCACTGAGCACCCAGCACCCTGAGTACTGAGCACTGAGCACCCAGCACCCCGAGCACTGAGGACCCAGCACCCTGTGTACTGAGCACTGAGCACCCTGAGTACTAAGCACCCAGCACCCTGAGTACTGAGCACCCAGCACCCCGAGTACTGAGCACTGAGCACCCTGAGAACTGAGCACCCAGCACCCTGAGCACTGAGCACTGAGAACCCTGAGTACTGAGCACCGAGCACCCTGAGTACTGAGCACCCAGCACACTGAGCACTGAGCACGGAGCACCCCGAGGACTGAGCACCCAGCACCCTGAGCACTGAGCACCCAGCACCTTGAGTACTGAGCACCCAGCACCCTGAGCACTGAGCACGGAGCACCCCGAGGACTGAGCACCCAGCACCCTGAGCACTCAGCACCCAGCACCCTGAGCACTGAGCACTGAGCACCCAACACCCCGAGCACTGAGCACCCAGCACCCCGAGCACTGAGCACCCAGAACCCTGAGCACTGAGCACCCAGCACCCTGAGCACTGAGCAGCCAGCCCCCTGAGTACTGAGCACCCAGCACCATGAGTACTGAGCACCCAGCATCCTGAGTACTGAGCACTCAGCACCCTGAGTACTGAGCACCGAGCACCCCGAGCACTGAGCACCCAGCACTCTGAGCACTGAGCACCCTGAGGACTGCGCACCCAGCCCCCTGAGCACTGAGCATCCAGCACCCTGATACTGAGCACCCAGGACCCCGAGCACTGAGCACCCAGCACCCTGAGTACAGAGCACCCAGCACCCCGAGTACTGAGCACCCAGCTCCCCGAGCACTGAGCACCCAGCACCCTGATTACTGAGCACCCTGAGTACTGAGCACCGATCACCCTGAGCACTGAGCACCCAGCACCCTGAGTACTGAGCACCCAGCACCCTGAGCACTGAGCACCCAGCACCCTGAGCACTGAGCACCCAGCACAGTGAGTACTGAGCACCCAGCACCCTGAGTACTGAGTACCCAGCACCCTGAGCACTGAGCACCCAGCACCCTGAGTACTGAGCACCCAGCACCCTGAGTACTGAGCATCCTGCACCCTTAGTACTGAGCACCCAGCACCCTGAGCACTGAGCACCCAGCACCCTGAGTACTGAGCACCCAGCACCACCCTCAGCACTGAGCACCCAGCACCCCGAGCACTGAGCACCCAGCACCCTGAGCACTGAGCACCCAGCACCCCGAGTACTGAGCACCCAGCACCCCGAGTACTGAGCACCGAGCACCCCGAGCACTGAACACCCAGCACCCTGAGTACTGAGCACCCAGCACCCTGAGAACTGAGCACTGAGCACCCTGAGTACTGAGCAACCAGCACCCCGAGCACTGAGCACCCTGCAACCTGAGTACTGAGAACAGATCACCCTGAGTACTGAGCACCCAGCACCCGGAGTACTGAGCCACCAGCACCCTGAGTACTGAGCACCCAGCACCCCGAGCACTGAGCACTCATCACCGTGAGAATGAGCACCCAGCACCCTCAGTACTGAGAACCGAGCACCCTGAGTACTGAGCACCCAGCACCCTGAGTACTGAGCCCCCAGCACCCTGAGTACTGAGCACCCAGCACCCCGAGCACTGAGCACCCAGCACCCCGAGAATGAGCACCCAGCACCCTGAGTACTGAGCACCCAGCACCCTGAGTACTGAGCACTAAACACCCAGAGCACTGAGCGCCCAGCACCCCGAGCACGGAGCACCCAGGACCCCGAGCACTGAGTACTGAGCACCCAGCACCCTGAGTACTGAGCACCGAGCTCCCCGAGCACTGAGCACCCTGAGTACTGAGCACCCAGCACCCCGATCACTGAGCACCCAGCGCCCCGAGCACTGAGCACCCAGCACACCGAGCACTGAGCACTGAGCACCCTGAGCACTGAGCAAACAGCACCCTGAGTACTGAGCACTGAGCACCCAGCACCCCGAGCACTGAGGACCCAGCACCCTGTGTACTGAGCACTGAGCAACCTGAGTACTAAGCACCCAGCACCCTGAGTACTGAGCACCCAGCACCCCGAGTACTGAGCACTGAGCACCCTGAGAACTGAGCACCCAGCACCCTGAGCACTGAGCACTGAGAACCCTGAGTACTGAGCACCGAGCACCCTGAGTACTGAGCACCCAGCACCCTGAGCACTGAGCACGGAGCACCTCGAGGACTGAGCACCCAGCACCCTGAGCACTGAGCACCCAGCACCTTGAGTACTGAGCACCCAGCACCCTGAGCACTGAGCACACAGCACCCCGAGCACTGAGCACCCAGCACCCCGAGCACTGAGCACCCAGCACCCTGAGTACTGAGCACCAAACACCCAGAGTACTGAGCACCCAGCACCCTGAGCACTCAGCACCCAGCACCCTGAGTACTGAGCACCCAGCACCCTGAGTACTGAGCACCCAGCACCCTGAGCACTGAGCACTGAGCACCCAACACCCCGAGCACTGAGCACCCAGCACCCCGAGCACTGAGCACCCAGAACCCTGAGCACTGAGCACCCAGCACCCTGAGCTCTGAGCAGCCAGCCCCCTGAGTACTGAGCACCCAGCACCATGAGTACTGAGCACCCAGCATCCTGAGTACTGAGCACTCAGCACCCTGAGTACTGAGCACCGAGCACCCCGAGCACTGAGCACCCAGCACTCTGAGCACTGAGCACCCTGAGGACTGCGCACCCAGCCCCCTGAGCACTGAGCATCCAGCACCCTGATACTGAGCACCCAGGACCCCGAGCACTGAGCACCCAGCACCCTGAGTACAGAGCACCCAGCACCCCGAGTACTGAGCACCCAGCACCCTGAGCACTGAGCACCCAGCACCCTGATTACTGAGCACCCTGAGTACTGAGCACCGATCACCCTGAGCACTGAGCACCCAGCACCCTGAGTACTGAGCACCCAGCACCCTGAGCACTGAGCACCCAGCACCCTGAGCACTGAGCACCCAGCACAGTGAGTACTGAGCACCCAGCACCCTGAGTACTGAGTACCCAGCACCCTGAGCACTGAGCACCCAGCACCCTGAGTACTGAGCACCCAGCACCCTGAGTACTGAGCATCCAGCACCCTTAGTACTGAGCACCCAGCACCCTGAGCACTGAGCACCCAGCACCCTGAGTACTGAGCACCCAGCACCACCCTCAGCACTGAGCACCCAGCACCCCGAGCACTGAGCACCCAGCACCCTGAGCACTGAGCACCCAGCACCCCGAGTACTGAGCACCCAGCACCCCGAGTACTGAGCACCGAGCACCCCGAGCACTGAACACCCAGCACCCTGAGTACTGAGCACCCAGCACCCTGAGAACTGAGCACTGAGCACCCTGAGTACTGAGCACCCAGCACCCCGAGCACTGAGCACCCTGCAACCTGAGTACTGAGAACAGATCACCCTGAGTACTGAGCACCCAGCACCCGGAGTACTGAGCCACCAGCACCCTGAGTACTGAGCACCCAGCACCCCGAGCACTGAGCACTCATCACCGCGAGAATGAGCACCCAGCACCCTCAGTACTGAGAACCGAGCACCCTGAGTACTGAGCACCCAGCACCCTGAGTACTGAGCCTCCAGCACCCTGAGTACTGAGCACCCAGCACCCCGAGCACTGAGCACCCAGCACCCCGAGAATGAGCACCCAGCACCCTGAGTACTGAGCACCCAGCACCCTGAGTACTGAGCACTAAACACCCAGAGCACTGAGCGCCCAGCTCCCCGAGTACGGAGCACCCAGGACCCCGAGCACTGAGTACTGAGCACCCAGCACCCTGAGTACTGAGCACCGAGCTCCCCGAGCACTGAGCACAGTGAGTACTGAGCACCCAGCACCCCGATCACTGAGCACCCAGCGCCCCGAGCACTGAGCACCCAGCACCCTGAGCACTGAGCACTGAGCACCCTGAGCACTGAGCAAACAGCACCCCGAGTACTGAGCACTGAGCACCCTGAGTACTGAGCACCAAGCACTCCGAGTACTGAGCACTGAGCACCCTGAGTACTGAGCACCCAGCACCCTGAGCACTGAGCACCCAGCACCCTGAGTAATGAGCACTGAGAACCCTGAGTACTGAGCACCGAGCACCCTGAGTACTGAGCACCCAGCACCCTGATCACTGAGCACGGAGCACCCTGAGGACTGAGCACCCGGCAACCTGAGCACTGAGCACCCAGCACCTTGAGTACTGAGCACCGAGCACCCCGAGAACTGAGCACCCTGAGTACTGAGCACAGAGCTCCCCGAGCACTGAGCACCCTGAGTACTGAGCACCCAGCACCCTGTGTACTGAGCACCCAGCACCCTGAGTACTGAGCACCCAGCACCCTGAGCACTGAGCACCCAGCACCCTGAGCAATGAGCACCCAGCACCCCGAGCACGGAGCACCCAGCACCCTGTGTACTGAGCACCCAACACCCAGAGTACTGAGCACCCAGCACCCTGAGTACTGAGCACCCAGCACCCTGAGTACTGAGCACCCTGCACCCTGAGTACTGAGCCCCCAGCACCCTGAGTACTGAGCACCCAGCACCCCGAGCACTGAGCACCCAGCACCCCGAGAATGAGCACCCAGCACCCTGAGTACTGAGCACCCAGCACCCTGAGTACTGAGCACTAAGCACCCAGACCACTGAGCACCCAGCACCCTGAGCACGGAGCACCCAGGACCCTGAGCACTGAGTACTGAGCACCCAGCACCCTGAGTACTGAGCACAGAGCTCCCCGAGCACTGAGCACCCTGAGTACTGAGCACCCAGCACCCCGATCACTGAGCACCCAGCACCCTGAGTACTGAGCACCCAGCACCCTGAGTACTGAGCACCCAGCACCCTGAGCACTGAGCACCCAGCACCCTGAGCAATGAGCACCCAGCACCCCGAGCACGGAGCACCCAGCACCCTGTGTACTGAGCACCCAACACCCAGAGTACTGAGCACCCAGCACCCTGAGCACTGAGCACCCAGCACCCTGAGTACTGAGCACCCAGCACCCTGAGTACTGAACAACCAGCACCCTGAGCACTGAGCACTGAGCACCCAGCACCCTGAGTACTGAGCACTAAGCACCCAGAGCACTGAGCACCCAGCGCCCCGAGCACTGAGCACCTAGCACCCTGAGCACTGAGCACCCAGCACCCTGAGCACTGAGCACCCAGCCCCCTGAGTACTGAGCACCCAGCACCATGAGTACTGAGCACCCAGCAACCTGAGTACTGAGCACTCAGCTCCCTGAGTACTGAGCACTGAGCACCCCGAGCACTGAGCACCCAGCACCCTGAGCACTGAGCACCCTGAGGACTGAGCACCCAGCACCCTGAGCACTGAGCACCGAGCCCCCTGAGTACTGAGCACCGATCACCCTGAGCACTGAGCACCCAGGACCCCGAGCACTGAGCACCCAGCACCCTGAGTACAGAGCATCCAGCACCCCGAGTACTGAGCACCCAGCACCCTGAGCACTGAGCACACAGCACCCCGAGCACTGAGCACCCAGCACCCTGTGTACTGAGCACTGAGCACCCTGAGTACTAAGCACCCAGCACCCTGAGTACTGAGCACCCAGCACGCCGAGTACTGAGCACTGAGAACCCTGAGTACTGAGCACCGAGCACACTGAGTACTGAGCACCCAGCACCCTGAGCACTGAGCACGGAGCACCCCGAGGACTGAGCACCCAGCACCCTGAGCACTGAGCACCCAGCACCTTGAGTACTGAGCACCCAGCACACTGAGCACTGAGCACACAGCACCCCGAGCACTGAGCACCCAGCACCCCGAGCACTGAGCACCCAGCACCCTGAGTACTGAGCACCTAACACCCAGAGTACTGAGCACCCAGCACCCTGAGCACTCAGCACCCAGCACCCTGAGTACTGAGCACCCAGCACCCTGAGTACTGAGCACCCAGCACCCTGAGCACTGAGCACTGAGCACCCAACACCCCGAGCACTGAGCACCCAGCACCCCGAGCACTGAGCACCCAGAACCCTGAGCACTGAGCACCCAGCACCCTGAGCACTGAGCAGCCAGCCCCCTGAGTACTGAGCACCCAGCACCATGAGTACTGAGCACCCAGCATCCTGAGTACTGAGCACTCAGCACCCTGAGTACTGAGCACCGAGCACCCCGAGCACTGAGCACCCAGCATTCTGAGCACTGAGCACCCTGAGGACTGCGCACCCAGCCCCCTGAGCACTGAGCATCCAGCACCCTGATACTGAGCACCCAGGACCCCGAGCACTGAGCACCCAGCACCCTGAGTACAGAGCACCCAGCACCCCGAGTACTGAGCACCCAGCACCCTGAGCACTGAGCACCCAGCACCCTGATTACTGAGCACCCTGAGTACTGAGCACCGATCACCCTGAGCACTGAGCACCCAGCACCCTGAGTACTGAGCACCCAGCACCCTGAGCACTGAGCACCCAGCACCCTGAGCACTGAGCACCCAGCACAGTGAGTACTGAGCACCCAGCACCCTGAGTACTGAGTACCCAGCACCCTGAGCACTGAGCACCCAGCACCCTGAGTACTGAGCACCCAGCACCCTGAGTACTGAGCATCCAGCACCCTTAGTACTGAGCACCCAGCACCCTGAGCACTGAGCACCCAGCACCCTGAGTACTGAGCACCCAGCACCACCCTCAGCACTGAGCACCCAGCACCCCGAGCACTGAGCACCCAGCACCCTGAGCACTGAGCACCCAGCACCCCGAGTACTGAGCACCCAGCACCCCGAGTACTGAGCACCGAGCACCCCGAGCACTGAACACCCAGCACCCTGAGTACTGAGCACCCAGCACCCTGAGAACTGAGCACTGAGCACCCTGAGTACTGAGCACCCAGCACCCCGAGCACTGAGCACCCTGCAACCTGAGTACTGAGAACAGATCACCCTGAGTACTGAGCACCCAGCACCCGGAGTACTGAGCCACCAGCACCCTGAGTACTGAGCACCCAGCACCCCGAGCACTGAGCACTCATCACCGCGAGAATGAGCACCCAGCACCCTCAGTACTGAGAACCGAGCACCCTGAGTACTGAGCACCCAGCACCCTGAGTACTGAGCCCCCAGCACCCTGAGTACTGAGCACCCAGCACCCCGAGCACTGAGCACCCAGCACCCCGAGAATGAGCACCCAGCACCCTGAGTACTGAGCACCCAGCACCCTGAGTACTGAGCACTAAACACCCAGAGCACTGAGCGCCCAGCTCCCCGAGTACGGAGCACCCAGGACCCCGAGCACTGAGTACTGAGCACCCAGCACCCTGAGTACTGAGCACCGAGCTCCCCGAGCACTGAGCACCCTGAGTACTGAGCACCCAGCACCCCGATCACTGAGCACCCAGCGCCCCGAGCACTGAGCACCCAGCACCCCGAGCACTGAGCACTGAGCACCCTGAGCACTGAGCAAACAGCACCCCGAGTACTGAGCACTGAGCACCCTGAGTACTGAGCACCAAGCACTCCGAGTACTGAGCACTGAGCACCCTGAGTACTGAGCACCCAGCACCCTGAGCACTGAGCACCCAGCACCCTGAGTAATGAGCACTGAGAACCCTGAGTACTGAGCACCGAGCACCCTGAGTACTGAGCACCCAGCACCCTGATCACTGAGCACGGAGCACCCTGAGGACTGAGCACCCGGCAACCTGAGCACTGAGCACCCAGCACCTTGAGTACTGAGCACCGAGCACCCCGAGAACTGAGCACCCTGAGTACTGAGCACAGAGCTCTCCGAGCACTGAGCACCCTGAGTACTGAGCACCCAGCACCCTGTGTACTGAGCACCCAGCACCCTGAGTACTGAGCACCCAGCACCCTGAGCTCTGAGCACCCAGCACCCTAAGCAATGAGCACCCAGCACCCCGAGCACGGAGCACCCAGCACCCTGTGTACTGAGCACCCAACACCCAGAGTACTGAGCACCCAGCACCCTGAGTACTGAGCACCCAGCACCCTGAGTACTGAGCACCCAGCACCCTGAGTACTGAGCCCCCAGCACCCTGAGTACTGAGCACCCAGCACCCCGAGCACTGAGCACCCAGCACCCCGAGAATGAGCACCCAGCACCCTGAGTACTGAGCACCCAGCACCCTGAGTACTGAGCACTAAGCACCCAGACCACTGAGCACCCAGCACCCCGAGCACGGAGCACCCAGGACCCTGAGCACTGAGTACTGAGCACCCAGCACCCTGAGTACTGAGCACAGAGCTCCCCGAGCACTGAGCACCCTGAGTACTGAGCACCCAGCACCCCGATCACTGAGCACCCAGCACCCTGAGTACTGAGCACCCAGCACCCTGAGTACTGAGCACCCAGCACCCTGAGCACTGAGCACCCAGCACCCTGAGCAATGAGCACCCAGCACCCCGAGCACGGAGCACCCAGCACCCTGTGTACTGAGCACCCAACACCCAGAGTACTGAGCACCCAGCACCCTGAGCACTGAGCACCCAGCACCCTGAGTACTGAGCACCCAGCACCCTGAGTACTGAACAACCAGCACCCTGAGCACTGAGCACTGAGCACCCAGCACCCTAAGTACTGAGCACTAAGCACCCAGAGCACTGAGCACCCAGCGCCCCGAGCACTGAGCACCTAGCACCCTGAGCAATGAGCACCCAGCACCCTGAGCACTGAGCACCCCGCCCCCTGAGTACTGAGCACCCAGCACCATGAGTACTGAGCACCCAGCACCCTGAGTACTGAGCACTCAGCTCCCTGAGTACTGAGCACTGAGCACCCCGAGCACTGAGCACCCAGCACCCTGAGCACTGAGCACCCTGAGGACTGAGCACCCAGCACCCTGAGCACTGAGCACCGAGCCCCCTGAGTACTGAGCACCGATCACCCTGAGCACTGAGCACCCAGGACCCCGAGCACTGAGCACCCAGCACCCTGAGTACAGAGCATCCAGCACCCCGAGTACTGAGCACCCAGCACCCTGAGCACTGAGCACCCAGCACCCTGAGTACTGAGCATCCTGAGTACTGAGCACCGATCACCCTGAGCACTGAGCACCCAGCACCCTGAGTACTGAGCAGCCAGCACCCTGAGCACTGAGCACCCAGCACCCTGAGCACTGAGCACCCAGCACAGTGAGTACTGAGCACCCAGCACCCTGAGTACTGAGTACCCAGCACAGTGAGTACTGAGCACCCAGCACAGTGAGTACTGAGCACCCAGCACCCTGAGTACTGAGCACCCAGCACAGTGAGTACTGAGCACCCAGCACCCCGAGCACTGAGCACTGAGCACCCTGAGCACTGAGCAAACAGCACCCCGAGTACTGAGCACTGAGCACCCTGAGTACTGAGCACCAAGCACTCCGAGTACTGAGCACTGAGCACCCTGAGTACTGAGCACCCAGCACCCTGAGCACTGAGCACCCAGCACCCTGAGTAATGAGCACTGAGAACCCTGAGTACTGAGCACCGAGCACCCTGAGTACTGAGCACCCAGCACCCTGATCACTGAGCACGGAGCACCCTGAGGACTGAGCACCCGGCACCCTGAGCACTGAGCACCCAGCACCTTGAGTACTGAGCACCGAGCACCCCGAGCACTGAGCACCCAGCACCCTGAGTACTGAGCACCCTGCACCCTGAGCACAGAGCACCCAGCACCCTGAGCACTGAGCACGAAGCACCCCGAGCACTGAGCACCCAGCACCCTGAGTACTGAGCACAGAGCACCCTGAGCACTCAGCACCCAAAACTCTGAGCACTGAGCACCCAGCACGCTGAGTACTGAGCACTGAGCACACAGCACCCTGAGTACTGAGCAACCAGTACCTCGTGCACTGAGCACCCAGCGCCCTGAGCACTGAGCACCCAGCACCCCGAGCACTGAGCACTGAGCACACTGAGCACTGAGCACCCAGCACCCTGAGTACTGAGCACTGAGCACCCTGAGTACTGAGCACCCAGCACCCTGAGCACTGACCACCCAGCACCCTGAGTACTGAGCACCCAGCACCACCCTCAGCACTGAGCACCCAGCACCCCGAGCACTGAGCACCCAGCACCCAGAGCACTGAGCACCCAGCACCCCGAGTACTGCGCACCCAGCACCTCGAATACTGAGCACCGAGCACCCCGAGCACTGAACACCCAGCACCCTGAGTACTGAGCACCCAGCACCCTGAGTACTGAGCACTGAGCACCCCGAGTACTGAGCACCCAGCACCCCGAGCACTGAGCACCCAGCAACCTGAGTACTGAGAACAGATCACCCTGAGTACTGAGCACCCAGCACCCTGAGTACTGAGCCCCCAGCACCCTGAGTACTGAGCACCCAGCACCCCGAGCACTGAGCACTCAGCACCCCGAGAATGAGCACCCAACACCCTGAGTACTGAGAACCGAGCACCCTGAGTACTGAGCACCCAGCACCCTGAGTACTGAGCCCCCAGCACACTGAGTACTGAGCACCCAGCACCCCGAGCACTGAGCACCCAGCACCCCGAGAATGAGCACCCAGCACCCTGAGTACTGAGCACCCAGCACCCTGAGTACTGAGCACTAAGCACCCAGAGCACTGAGCACCCAGCACCCCGAGCACGGAGCACCCAGGACCCCGAGCACTGAGTACTGAGCACTGAGCACCCTGAGTACTGAGCACCCAGCACCCCGATCACTGAGCACCCAGCACCCTGAGAACTGAGCACCCAGCACCCTGAGCACTGAGCACCCAGCACCCTGAGTACTGAGCACCCAGCACGCTGAGTACTGAGCACCCAGCACCCCGAGCACTGAGCACCCAGCACCCTGAGTACTGAGCACTGAGCACCCACCACCCCGAGCACTGAGGACCCAGCACCCCGAGTACTGAGCACTGAGCACCCTGAGCACTGAGCACCCAGCACCCTGAGCACTGAGCACTGAGAACCCTGAGTACTGAGCACCGAGCACCCTGAGTACTGAGCACCCAGCACCCTGAGCACTGAGCACGGAGCACCCCGAGGACTGAGCACCCAGCACCCTGAGCACTGAGCACCCAGCACCTTGAGTACTGAGCACCCAGCACCCTGAGCACTGAGCACACAGCACCCCGAGCACTGAGCACCCAGCACCCTGAGCACTGAGCACCCAGCACCCTGAGTACTGAGCACCCAACACCCAGAGTACTGAGCACCCAACACCCTGAGCACTCAGCACCCAGCACGCTGAGTACTGAGCACCCAGCACCCTGAGTACTGAGCACCCAGCACCCTGAGCACTGAGCACTGAGCACCCAACACCCTGAGCACTGAGCACTGAGCACCCATCACCCCGAGCACTGAGCACCCAGAACCCTGAGCACTGAGCAGCCAGCCCCCTGAGTACTGAGCACCCAGCACCATGAGTACTGAGCACCAAGCATCCTGAGTACTGAGCACTCAGCACCCTGAGTACTGAGCACCGAGCACCCCGAGCACTGAGCACCCAGCACTCTGAGCACTGAGCACCCTGAGGACTGCGCACCCAGCACCCTGAGCACTGAGCACCCAGCACCCTGAGTACAGAGCACCCAGCACCCCGAGTACTGAGCACCCAGCACCCCGAGCACTGAGCACCCAGCACCCTGAGTACTGAGCACCCTGAGTACTGAGCACCGATCACCCTGAGCACTGAGCACCCAGCACCCTGAGTACTGAGCACCCAGCACCCTGAGCACTGAGCACCCAGCACCCTGAGCACTGAGCACCCAGCACAGTGAGTACTGAGCACCCAGCACCCTGAGTACTGAGTACCCAGCACCCTGAGCACTGAGCACCCAGCACCCTGAGTACTGAGCACCCAGCACCCTGAGTACTGAGCACCCAGCACCCTTAGTACTGAGCACCCAGCACCCTGAGCACTGAGCACCCAGCACCCTGAGTACTGAGCACCCAGCACCACCCTCAGCACTGAGCACCCAGCACCCCGAGCACTGAGCACGAAGCACCCTGAGCACTGAGCACCCAGCACCCCGAGTACTGAGCACCCAGCACCCCGAGTACTGAGCACCGAGCACCCCGAGCACTGAACACCCAGCACCCTGAGTACTGAGCGCGAAGCACCCTGAGCACTGAGCCACCAGCACCCTGAGTACTGAGCACCCAGCACCCCGAGCACTGAGCACCCAGCACCCCGAGAATGAGCACCCAGCACCCTCAGTACTGAGAACCGAGCACCCTGAGTACTGAGCACCCAGCACCCTGAGTACTGAGCCCCCAGCACCCTGAGTACTGAGCACCCAGCACCCCGAGCACTGAGCACTGAGCACCCTGAGTACTGAGCACCAACCACTCCGAGTACTGAGCACTGAGCACCCTGAGTACTGAGCACCCAGCACCCTGAGCACTGAGCACCCAGCACCCTGAGTAATGAGCACTGAGAACCCTGAGTACTGAGCACCGAGCACCCTGAGTACTGAGCACCCAGCACCCTGATCACTGAGCACCCAGCACCCCGAGCACTGAGCACCCAGCACCCCGAGAATGAGCACCCAGCACCCTGAGTACTGAGCACCCAGCACCCTGAGTACTGAGCACTAAGCACCCAGACCACTGAGCACCCAGCACCCCGAGCACGGAGCACCCAGGACCCTGAGCACTGAGTATTGAGCACCCAGCACCCTGAGTACTGAGCACAGAGCTCCCCGAGCACTGAGCACCCTGAGTACTGAGCACCCAGCACCCCGATCACTGAGCACCCAGCACCCTGAGTACTGAGCACCCAGCACCCTGAGTACTGAGCACCCAGCACCCTGAGCACTGAGCACCCAGCACCCTGAGCAATGAGCACCCAGCACCCCGAGCACGGAGCACCCAGCACCCTGTGTACTGAGCACCCAACACCCAGAGTACTGAGCACCCAGCACCCTGAGCACTGAGCACCCAGCACCCTGAGTAATGAGCACTGAGAACCCTGAGTACTGAGCACCGAGCACCCTGAGTACTGAGCACCCAGCACCCTGATCACTGAGCACGGAGCACCCCGAGGACTGAGCACCCGGCACCCTGAGCACTGAGCACCCAGCACCTTGATTACTGAGCACCGAGCACCCCGAGCACTGAGCACCCAGCACCCTGAGTACTGAGCACCCAGCACCCTGAGCACAGAGCACCCAGCACCCTGAGCACTGAGCACGCAGCACCCCGAGCACTGAGCACCCAGCACCCTGAGTACTGAGCACAGAGCACCCTGAGCACTGAGCACCCAACACTCTGAGCACTGAGCACACAGCACCCTGAGTACTGAGCAACCAGCACCTCGAGCACTGAGCACCCCGCGCCCCCAGCACTGAGCACCCAGCACCCCGAGCACTGAGCACTGAGCACACTGAGCACTGAGCACCCAGCACCCTGAGTACTGAGCACTGAGCACCCTGAGTACTGAGCACCCAGCACCCCGAGTACTGAGCACTGAGCACCCTGAGTACTGAGCACCCAGCACCCTGAGCACTGAGAACCCTGAGTACTGAGCACCGAGCACCCTGAGTACTGAGCACCCAGCACTCTGAGCACTGAGCATGGAGCACCCCGAGGACTGAGCGCACAGCACCCTGAGCACTGAGCACCCAGCACCTTGAGTACTGAGCACCGAGCACCCCGAGCACTGAGCACCCAGCACCCTGAATACTGAGCACCCAGCAACCTGAGTACTGAGCACCCAGCACCCCGAGCACTGAGCACCCAGCACCCCGAGCACTGAGCACCCAGCACCCTGAGTACTGAGCACCCAACACCCAGAGTCCTGAGCACCCAGCACCCTGAGCACTGAGCACCCAGCACCCTGAGTACTGAGCACCCAGGACCCTGAGTACTGAGCACCCAGCACCCTGAGCACTGAGCACCCAACAAACTGAGCACTGAGCACTGAGCACCCAGCACCCCGAGCACTGAGCACCCAGCACCCCGAGCACTGAGCACCCAGCACCCTGAGCACTGAGCACCCAGCACCCTGAGCACTGAGCACCCAGCCCCCTGAGTACTGAGCACCCAGCACCATGAGAACTGAGCACCCAGCAACCTGAGTACTGAGCACTCAGCACCCTGAGTACTGAGCACCGAGCACCCCGAGCACTGAGCACCCAGCACCCTGAGCACTGAGCACCCTGAGGACTGAGTACCCAGCACCCTGAGCACTGAGCACCCAGCACCCTGAGTACTGAGCACCGATCACCCTGAGCACTGAGCACCCAGGACCCCGAGCACTGAGCACCCAGCACCCTGAGTACAGAGCACCCAGCTCCCCGAGTACTGAGCACCCAGCACAGCGAGCACTGAGCAGCCAGCACCCTGAGTACTGAGCACCCTGAGTACGGAGCACCGATCACCCTGAGCACTGAGCACCCAGCACCCTGAGTACTGAGCACCCAGCACCCTGAGCACTGAGCACCAAGCACCCTGAGCACTGAGCAAACAGCACCCTGAGTACTGAGTACCCAGCACCCTGAGTACTGAGTACCCAGCACCCTGAGCACTGAGCACCCAGCACCCTGAGTACTGAGCACCGAGCACCCTGAGTACTGAGCACCCAGCACCCTTAGTACTGAGCACCCAGCACCCTGAGTACTGAGCACCCAGCACCACCCTCAGCACTTAGCACCCAGCACCCCGAGCACTGAGCACCCAGCACCCTGAGCACTGAGCACCCAGCACCCCGAGTACTGAGTACCCAGCACCCCGAGTACTGAGCACCGAGCACCCCGAGCACTGAGCACCCAGCACCCTGAGTACTGAGCACCCAGCACCCTGAGTACTGAGCACTGAGCACCCCGAGTACTGAGCACCCATCACCCCGAGCACTGAGCACCCAGCAACCTGAGTACTGAGAACAGATCACCCTGAGTACTGAGCACCCAGCACCCTGAGTACTGAGCCCCCAGCACCCTGAGTACTGAGCACCCAGCACCCTGAGCACTGAGCACCCAGCACCCCGAGAATGAGCACCCAGCACCCTGAATACTGAGAACCGCGCACCCTGAGTACTGAGCACCCAGCACCCTGAGTACTGAGCCCCCAGCACGCTGAGTACTGAGCACCAAACACCCCGAGCACTGAGCACCCAGCACCCCGAGAATGAGCACCCAGCACCCTGAGTACTGAGCACCCAGCACCCTGAGTACTGAGCACTAAGCACCCAGAGCACTGAGCACCAAGCACCCTGAGCACGGAGCACCCAGGACCCCGAGCACTGAGTACTGAGCACCCAGCACCCTGAGTACTGAGCACAGAGCTCCCCGAGCACTGAGCACCCTGAGTACTGAGCACCCAGCACCCCGATCACTGAGCACCCAGCACCCTGAGTACTGAGCACCCAGCACCCTGAGTACTGAGCACCCAGCACCCTGAGCACTGAGCACCCAGCACCCTGAGCAATGAGCACCCAGCACCCCGAGCACGGAGCACCCAGCACCCTGTGTACTGAGCACCCAACACCCAGACTACTGAGCACCCAGCACACTGAGTACTGAGCACCCAGCACCCTGAGTACTGAGCACCCAGCACCCTAAGTACTGAGCCCCCAGCACCCTGAGTACTGAGCACCCAGCACCCCGAGCACTGAGCAGCCAGCACCCCGAGAATGAGCACCCAGCACCCTGAGTACTGAGCACCCAGCACCCTGAGTACTGAGCACTAAGAACCCAGAGCACTGAGCACCCAGCACCCCGAGCACGGAGCACCCAGGACCCTGAGCACTGAGTACT
The DNA here is from genome assembly GCF_018167655.1 of Microtus oregoni. Classification (NCBI taxonomy): domain Eukaryota; kingdom Metazoa; phylum Chordata; class Mammalia; order Rodentia; family Cricetidae; genus Microtus; species Microtus oregoni. The sequence continues at coordinate 135,098 of NW_024543120.1, read as the reverse complement.
GAGCACCCAGCACCCTGAGAACTGAGCACAGAGCTCCCCGAGCACTGAGCACCCTGAGTACTGAGCACCCAGCACCCCGATCACTGAGCACCCAGCACCATGAGTACTGAGCACCCAGCACCCTGAGTACTGAGCACCCAGCACCCTGAGCACTGAGCACCCAGCACACTGAGCAATGAGCAGCGAGCACCCCGAGCACGGAGCACCCAGCACCCTGTGTACTGAGCACCCAACACCCAGAGTACTGAGCACCCAGCACCCTGAGCACTGAGCACCCAGCACCCTGAGTACTGAGCACCCAGCACCCTGAGTACTGAACAACCAGCACCCTGAGCACTGAGCACTGAGCACCCAGCACCCTGAGTACTGAGCACTAAGCACCCAGAGCACTGAGCACCCAGCGCCCCGAGCACTGAGCACCCAGCACCCCGAGCACTGAGCACTGAGCACCCTGAGCACTGAGCACCCAGCACCCCGAGTACTGAGCACTGAGCACCCTGAGTACTGAGCACCAAGCACTCCGAGTACTGAGCACTGAGCACCCTGAGTACTGAGCACCCAGCACCCTGAGCACTGAGCACCCAGCACCCTGAGCACTGAGCACACAGCACCCCGAGTACTGAGCACGCAGAACTCCAAGCACTGAGCACCCAGCTCCCCGAGCACTGAGCACTAAGCACCCAGAGCACTGAGCACCCAGCACCCCGAGCACGGAGCACCCAGGACCCCGAGCACTGAGTACTGAGCACCCAGCACCCTGAGTACTGAGCCCAGAGCTCCCCGAGCACTGAGCACCCTGAGTACTGAGCACCCAGCACCCCGATCACTGAGCACCCAGCACCCTGAGTACTGAGCACCCAGCACCCTGAGTACTGAGCACTAAGCACCCAGAGCACTGAGCACCCAGCACCCCGAGCACGAACACCCAGGACCCCGAGCACTGAGTACTGAGCACCCAGCACACTGAGTACTGAGCACAGAGCTCCCCGAGCACTGAGCACCCTGAGTACTGAGCACCCAGCACGCCGATCACTGAGCACCCAGCACCCTGAGTACTGAGCACCCAGCACCCTGAGTACTGAGCACCCAGCACCCTGAGCACTGAGCACCCAGCACCCTGAGCAATGAGCACCCAGCACCCTGAGCACTGAGCCCCCAGCACCCTGAGTACTGAGCACCCAGCACCCCGAGCACTGAGCACCCAGCACCCCGAGAATGAGCACCCAGCACCCTGAGTACTGAGCACCCAGCACCCTGAGTACTGAGCACTAAGCACCCAGACCACTGAGCACCCAGCACCCCGAGCACGGAGCACCCAGGACCCTGAGCACTGAGTACTGAGCACCCAGCACCCTGAGTACTGAGCACAGAGCTCCCCGAGCACTGAGCACCCTGAGTACTGAGCACCCAGCACCCCGATCACTGAGCACCCAGCACCCTGAGTACTGAGCACCCAGCACCCTGAGTACTGAGCACCCAGCACCCTGAGCACTGAGCACCCAGCACCCTGAGCAATGAGCACCCAGCACCCCGAGCACGGAGCACCCAGCACCCTGTGTACTGAGCACCCAACACCCAGAGTACTGAGCACCCAGCACCCTGAGCACTGAGCACCCAGCACCCTGAGTACTGAGCACCCAGCACCCTGAGTACTGAACAACCAGCACCCTGAGCACTGAGCACTGAGCACCCAGCACCCTAAGTACTGAGCACTAAGCACCCAGAGCACTGAGCACCCAGCGCCCCGAGCACTGAGCACCTAGCACCCTGAGCAATGAGCACCCAGCACCCTGAGCACTGAGCACCCAGCCCCCTGAGTACTGAGCACCCAGCACCATGAGTACTGAGCACCCAGCACCCTGAGTACTGAGCACTCAGCTCCTTGAGTACTGAGCACTGAGCACCCCGAGCACTGAGCACCCAGCACCCTGAGCACTGAGCACCCTGAGGACTGAGCACCCAGCACCCTGAGCACTGAGCACCGAGCCCCCTGAGTACTGAGCACCGATCACCCTGAGCACTGAGCACCCAGGACCCCGAGCACTGAGCACCCAGCACCCTGAGTACAGAGCATCCAGCACCCCGAGTACTGAGCACCCAGCACCCTGAGCACTGAGCACCCAGCACCCTGAGTACTGAGCATCCTGAGTACTGAGCACCGATCACCCTGAGCACTGAGCACCCAGCACCCTGAGTACTGAGCAGCCAGCACCCTGAGCACTGAGCACCCAGCACCCTGAGCACTGAGCACCCAGCACAGTGAGTACTGAGCACCCAGCACCCTGAGTACTGAGTACCCAGCACCCTGAGCACTGAGCACCCAGCACCTTGAGTACTGAGCACCCAGCACCCTGAGCACTGAGCACACAGCACCCCGAGCACTGAGCACCCAGCACCCCGAGTACTGCGCACCCAGCACCCCGAGTACTGAGCACCGAGCACCCCGAGCACTGAACACCCAGCACCCTGAGTACTGAGAACAGATCACCCTGAGTACTGAGCACCCAGCACCCTGAGTACTGAGCCCCCAGCACCCTGAGTACTGAGCACCCAGCACCCCGAGCACTGAGCACCCAGCACCCCGAGAATGAGCACCCAGCACCCTGAGTACTGAGCACCCAGCACCCTGAGTACTGAGCACTAAACACCCAGAGCACTGAGCGCCCAGCACCCCGAGCACGGAGCACCCAGGACCCCGAGCACTGAGTACTGAGCACCCAGCACCCTGAGGACTGAGCACCGAGCTCCCCGAGCACTGAGCACCCTGAGTACTGAGCACCCAGCACCCCGATCACTGAGCACCCAGCGCCCCGAGCACTGAGCACCCAGCACCCCGAGCACTGAGCACTGAGCACCCTGAGCACTGAGCAAACAGCACCCCGAGTACTGAGCACTGAGCACCCTGAGTACTGAGCACCAAGCACTCCGAGTACTGAGCACTGAGCACCCTGAGTACTGAGCACCCAGCACCCTGAGCACTGAGCACCCAGCACCCTGAGTAATGAGCACTGAGAACCCTGAGTACTGAGCACCGAGCACCCTGAGTACTGAGCACCCAGCACCCTGATCACTGAGCACGGAGCACCCTGAGGACTGAGCACCCGGCACCCTGAGCACTGAGCACCCAGCACCTTGAGTACTGAGCACCGAGCACCCCGAGCACTGAGCACCCAGCACCCTGAGTACTGAGCACCCTGCACCCTGAGCACAGAGCACCCAGCACCCTGAGCACTGAGCACGAAGCACCCCGAGCACTGAGCACCCAGCACCCTGAGTACTGAGCACAGAGCACCCTGAGCACTCAGCACCCAAAACTCTGAGCACTGAGCACCCAGCACGCTGAGTACTGAGCACTGAGCACACAGCACCCTGAGTACTGAGCAACCAGTACCTCGTGCACTGAGCACCCAGCGCCCTGAGCACTGAGCACCCAGCACCCCGAGCACTGAGCACTGAGCACACTGAGCACTGAGCACCCAGCACCCTGAGAACTGAGCACTGAGCACCCTGAGTACTGAGCACCCAGCACCCTGAGCACTGACCACCCAGCACCCTGAGTACTGAGCACCCAGCACCACCCTCAGCACTGAGCACCCAGCACCCCGAGCACTGAGCACCCAGCACCCAGAGCACTGAGCACCCAGCACCCCGAGTACTGCGCACCCAGCACCTCGAGTACTGAGCACCGAGCACCCCGAGCACTGAACACCCAGCACCCTGAGTACTGAGCACCCAGCACCCTGAGTACTGAGCACTGAGCACCCCGAGTACTGAGCACCCAGCACCCCGAGCACTGAGCACCCAGCAACCTGAGTACTGAGAACAGATCACCCTGAGTACTGAGCACCCAGCACCCTGAGTACTGAGCCCCCAGCACCCTGAGTACTGAGCACCCAGCACCCCGAGCACTGAGCACTCAGCACCCCGAGAATGAGCACACAACACCCTGAGTACTGAGAACCGAGCACCCTGAGTACTGAGCACCCAGCACCCTGAGTACTGAGCCCCCAGCACACTGAGTACTGAGCACCCAGCACCCCGAGCACTGAGCACCCAGCACCCCGAGAATGAGCACCCAGCACCCTGAGTACTGAGCACCCAGCACCCTGAGTACTGAGCACTAAGCACCCAGAGCACTGAGCACCCAGCACCCCGAGCACGGAGCACCCAGGACCCCGAGCACTGAGTACTGAGCACTGAGCACCCTGAGTACTGAGCACCCAGCACCCCGATCACTGAGCACCCAGCACCCTGAGAACTGAGCACCCAGCACCCTGAGCACTGAGCACCCAGCACCCTGAGTACTGAGCACCCAGCACGCTGAGTACTGAGCACCCAGCACCCCGAGCACTGAGCACCCAGCACCCTGAGTACTGAGCACTGAGCACCCACCACCCCGAGCACTGAGGACCCAGCACCCCGAGTACTGAGCACTGAGCACCCTGAGCACTGAGCACCCAGCACCCTGAGCACTGAGCACTGAGAACCCTGAGTACTGAGCACCGAGCACCCTGAGTACTGAGCACCCAGCACCCTGAGCACTGAGCACGGAGCACCCCGAGGACTGAGCACCCAGCACCCTGAGCACTGAGCACCCAGCACCTTGAGTACTGAGCACCCAGCACCCTGAGCACTGAGCACACAGCACCCCGAGCACTGAGCACCCAGCACCCTGAGCACTGAGCACCCAGCACCCTGAGTACTGAGCACCCAACACCCAGAGTACTGAGCACCCAACACCCTGAGCACTCAGCACCCAGCACGCTGAGTACTGAGCACCCAGCACCCTGAGTACTGAGCACCCAGCACCCTGAGCACTGAGCACTGAGCACCCAACACCCTGAGCACTGAGCACTGAGCACCCATCACCCCGAGCACTGAGCACCCAGCACCCCGAGCACTGAGCACCCAGAACCCTGAGCACTGAGCAGCCAGCCCCCTGAGTACTGAGCACCCAGCACCATGAGTACTGAGCACCAAGCATCCTGAGTACTGAGCACTCAGCACCCTGAGTACTGAGCACCGAGCACCCCGAGCACTGAGCACCCAGCACTCTGAGCACTGAGCACCCTGAGGACTGCGCACCCAGCACCCTGAGCACTGAGCACCCAGCACCCTGAGTACAGAGCACCCAGCACCCCGAGTACTGAGCACCCAGCACCCCGAGCACTGAGCACCCAGCACCCTGAGTACTGAGCACCCTGAGTACTGAGCACCGATCACCCTGAGCACTGAGCACCCAGCACCCTGAGTACTGAGCACCCAGCACCCTGAGCACTGAGCACCCAGCACCCTGAGCACTGAGCACCCAGCACAGTGAGTACTGAGCACCCAGCACCCTGAGTACTGAGTACCCAGCACCCTGAGCACTGAGCACCCAGCACCCTGAGTACTGAGCACCCAGCACCCTGAGTACTGAGCACCCAGCACCCTTAGTACTGAGCACCCAGCACCCTGAGCACTGAGCACCCAGCACCCTGAGTACTGAGCACCCAGCACCACCCTCAGCACTGAGCACCCAGCACCCCGAGCACTGAGCACGAAGCACCCTGAGCACTGAGCACCCAGCACCCCGAGTACTGAGCACCCAGCACCCCGAGTACTGAGCACCGAGCACCCCGAGCACTGAACACCCAGCACCCTGAGTACTGAGCGCGAAGCACCCTGAGCACTGAGCACTGAGCACCCCGAGTACTGAGCACCCAGCACCCCGAGCACTGAGCACCCTGCAACCTGAGTACTGAGAACAGATCACCCTGAGTACTGAGCACCCAGCACCCTGAGTACTGAGCCACCAGCACCCTGAGTACTGAGCACCCAGCACCCCGAGCACTGAGCACCCAGCACCCCGAGAATGAGCACCCAGCACCCTCAGTACTGAGAACCGAGCACCCTGAGTACTGAGCACCCAGCACCCTGAGTACTGAGCCCCCAGCACCCTGAGTACTGAGCACCCAGCACCCCGAGCACTGAGCACCCAGCACCCCGAGAATGAGCACGCAGCACCCTGAGTACTGAGCACCCAGCACCCTGAGTACTGAGCAGTAAACACCCAGAACACAGAGCGCCCAGCACCCCGAGCACGGAGCACCCAGGACCCCGAGCACTGAGTACTGAGCACCGAGCTCCCCGAGCATTGAGCACCCTGAGTACTGAGCACCCAGCACCCCGAGCACTGAGCACTGAGCACCCTGAGTACTGAGCACCAACCACTCTGAGTACTGAGCACTGAGCACCCTGAGTACTGAGCACCCAGCACCCTGAGCACTGAGCACCCAGCACCCTGAGTAATGAGCACTGAGAACCCTGAGTACTGAGCACCGAGCACCCTGAGTACTGAGCACCCAGCACCCTGATCACTGAGCACCCAGCACCCCGAGCACTGAGCACCCAGCACCCCGAGAATGAGCACCCAGCACCCTGAGTACTGAGCACCCAGCACCCTGAGTACTGAGCACTAAGCACCCAGACCACTGAGCACCCAGCACCCCGAGCACGGAGCACCCAGGACGGTGAGCACTGAGTACTGAGCACCCAGCACCCTGAGTACTGAGCACAGAGCTCCCCGAGCACTGAGCACCCTGAGTACTGAGCACCCAGCACCCCGATCACTGAGCACCCAGCACCCTGAGTACTGAGCACCCAGCACCCTGAGTACTGAGCACCCAGCACCCTGAGCACTGAGCACCCAGCACCCTGAGCAATGAGCACCCAGCACCCCGAGCACGGAGCACCCAGCACCCTGTGTACTGAGCACCCAACACCCAGAGTACTGAGCACCCAGCACCCTGAGCACTGAGCACCCAGCACCCTGAGTAATGAGCACTGAGAACCCTGAGTACTGAGCACCGAGCACCCTGAGTACTGAGCACCCAGCACCCTGATCACTGAGCACGGAGCACCCCGAGGACTGAGCACCAGGCACCCTGAGCACTGAGCACCCAGCACCTTGATTACTGAGCACCGAGCACCCCGAGCACTGAGCACCCAGCACCCTGAGTACTGAGCACCCAGCACCCTGAGCACAGAGCACCCAGCACCCTGAGCACTGAGCACGCAGCACCCCGAGCACTGAGCACCCAGCACCCTGAGTACTGAGCACAGAGCACCCTGAGCACTGAGCACCCAACACTCTGAGCACTGAGCACACAGCACCCTGAGTACTGAGCAACCAGCACCTCGAGCACTGAGCACCCCGCGCCCCCAGCACTGAGCACCCAGCACCCCGAGCACTGAGCACTGAGCACACTGAGCACTGAGCACCCAGCACCCTGAGTACTGAGCACTGAGCACCCTGAGTACTGAGCACCGAGCACCCCGAGCACTGAACACCCAGCACCCTGAGTACTGAGCACCCAGCACCCTGAGTACTGAGCACTGAGCACCCCGAGTACTGAGCACCCAGCACCCCGAGCACTGAGCACCCAGCAACCTGAGTACTGAGAACCGAGCACCCTGAGTACTGAGCACCGAGCACCCTGAGTACTGAGCCCCCAGCACCATGAGTACTGAGCACCCAGCACCCCGAGCGCTGAGCACTCAGCACCCCGAGAATGAGCACCCAGCACCCTGAGTACTGAGCCCCCAGCACCCTGAGTACTGAGCACCCAGCACCCTGAGCACTGAGCACCCAGCACCCCGAGAATGAGCACCCAGCACCCTGAGTACTGAGCACCCAGCACCCTGAGTACTGAGCACTAAGCACCCAGAGCACTGAGCACCCAGCACCCCGAGCACGGAGCACCCAGGAGCCCGAGCACTGAGTACTGAGCACTGAGCACCCTGAGTACTGAGCACCCAGCACCCCGATCACTGAGCACCCAGCACCCCGAGCACTGAGCACCCAGCACCCTGAGTACTGAGCACTGAGCACCCAGCACCCCGAGCACTGAGGACCCAGCACCCTGTGTACTGAGCACTGATCACCCTGAGAACTAAGCACCCAGCACCCTGAGTACTGAGCACCCAGCACCCCGAGTACTGAGCACTGAGCACCCTGAGAACTGAGCAACCAGCACCCTGAGCACTGAGCACTGAGAACCCTGAGTACTGAGCACCGAGCACCCTGAGTACTGAGCACCCAGCACCCTGAGCACTGAGCACGGAGCACCCCGAGGACTGAGCACCCAGCATCCTGAGCACTGAGCACCCAGCACCTTGAGTACTGAGCACCCAGCACCCTGAGCACTGAGCACACAGCACCCCGAGCACTGAGCCCCCAGCACCCCGAGCACTGAGCACCCAGCACCCTGAGTACTGAGCACCCAACACCCAGAGTACTGAGCACCCAGCACCCTGAGCACTCAGCACCCAGCACCCTGAGTACTGAGCACCCAGCACCCTGAGTACTAAGCACCCAGCACCCTGAGCACTGAGCACTGAGCACCCAACACCCTGAGCACTGAGCACTGAGCACCCATTACCCCGAGCACTGAGCACCCAGCACCCCGAGCACTGAGCACCCAGAACCCTGAGCACTGAGCACCCAGCACCCTGAGCACTGAGCAGCCAGCCCCCTGAGTACTGAGCACCCAGCACCATGAGTACTGGGCACCCAGCATCCTGAGTACTGAGCACTCAGCACCCTGAGTACTGAGCACCGAGCACCCCGAGCACTGAGCACCCAGCACTCTGAGCACTGAGCACCCTGAGGACTGCGCACCCAGCACCCTGAGCACTGAGCATCCAGCACCCTGAGACTGAGCACCCAGGACCCCGAGCACTGAGCACCCAGCACCCTGAGTACAGAGCACTCAGCACCCCGAGTACTGAGCACCCAGCACCCCGAGCACTGAGCACCCAGCACCCTGAGTACTGAGCACCCTGAGTACTGAGCACCGATCACCCTGAGCACTGAGCACCCAGCACCCTGAGTACTGAGCACCCAGCACCCTGAGAACTGAGCACCCAGCACCCTGAGCACTGAGCACCCAGCACAGTGAGTACTGAGCACCCAGCACCCTGAGTACTGAGTACCCAGCACCCTGAGCACTGAGCACCCAGCACCCTGAGTACTGAGCACCCAGCACCCTGAGTACTGAGCACCCAGCACCCTTAGTACTGAGCACCCAGCACCCTGAGCACTGAGCACCCAGCACCCTGAGTACTGAGCACCCAGCACCACCCTCAGCACTGAGCACCCAGCACCCCGAGCACTGAGCACCCAGCACCCTGAGCAACGAGCACCCAGCATCCCGAGTACTGAGCACCCAGCACCCCGAGTACTGAGCACCGAGCACCCCGAGCACTGAACACCCAGCACCCTGAGTACTGAGCACCCAGCACCCTTAGTACTGAGCAAGCAGCACCCTGAGCACTGAGCACCCTGCAACCTGAGTACTGAGAACAGATCACCCTGAGTACTGAGCACCCAGCACCCTGAGTACTGAGCCACCAGCACCCTGAGTACTGAGCACCCATCACCCCGAGCACTGAGCACCCAGCACCCCGAGAATGAGCACCCAGCACCCTCAGTACTGAGAACCGAGCACCCTGATTACTGAGCAACCAGCACCCTGAGTACTGAGCCCCCAGCACCCTGAGTACTGAGCACCCAGCACCCCGCGCACTGAGCACCCAGCACCCCGAGAATGAGCACCCAGCACCCTGAGTACTGAGCACCCAGCACCCTGAGTACTGAGCACTAAACACCCAGAGCACTGAGCGCCTAGCACCCCGAGCACGGAGCACCCAGGACCCCGAGCACTGAGTACTGAGCACCCAGCACCCTGAGTACTGAGCACCGAGCTCCCCGAGCACTGAGCACCCTGAGTACTGAGCACCCAGCACCCCGATCACTGAGCACCCAGCACCCTGATCACTGAGCACCCAGCAACCTGAGCACTGAGCACCCAGCACCCTGAGTACTGAGCACGGAGCACGCTGATTACTGAGCACCCAGCACCCCGAGCACTGAGCACCCAGCACCCTGAGTACTGAGCACTGAGCACCCAGCACCCCGAGCACTGAGCACCCAGCACCCTGTGTACTGAGCACTGAGCACCCTGAGTACTAAGCACCCTGCACCCTGAGTACTGAGCACCCAGGACCCTGAGCACTGAGCACCGAGCACCCTGAGTACTGAGCACCCAGGACCCTGAGCACTGAGCACCGAGCACCCCGAGCACTGAGCACCCAGCACCCTGAGCACTCAGCACCCAGCACCCCGAGCACTGAGCAACCAGCACCCTGAGCACTGAGCACCCAGCACCCTGAGCATGGAGCACCCCGAGGACTGAGCACCCAGCACCCTGAGAACTGAGCACCCAGCACCTTGAGTACTGAGCACCGAGCACCTCGAGCACTAAACACCCAGCACCCTGAGTACTGAGCACCCAGCACCCTGAGCACTGAGAACCCAGCACCCTGAGCACTGAGCACCCAGCACCCCGAGCACGGAGCACCCATCACCCTTAGTACTGAGCACCCAACACCCAGATTACTGAGCACCCAGCACCCTGAGCACTGAGCACCCAGCACACTGAGTACTGAGCACCCAGCACCCTGAGTACTGAACACCCAGCACCCTGCGCACTGAGCACTGAGCACCCTGAGCACTGAGTACTGAGCACTGAGCACCCTGAGTACTGAGCACCCAGCACCCCGTGTACTGAACACCCAGCACCCCGAGCACTGAGCACCCAGCACCCCGAGCACTGAGCACCCAGCACCCCGAGCACTGAGCACTGAGCACACTGAGCACTGAGCACCCAGCACCCCGAGTACTGAGCACTGAGCACCCTGAGTACTGAGCACCAAGCACTCCGAGTACTGAGCACTGAGCACCCTGAGTACTGAGCACCCAGCACCCTGAGCACTGAGCACCCAGCACCCTGAGTACTGAGCACAGAGCACCCTGAGCACTGAGCACCCAGCACCCTGAGTACTGAGCAACCAGCACCCTGAGCACTGAGCACTGAGCACCCAGCACCCTGAGCACTGAGCACTGAGCACCCAGCAATACAGCCCTGAGCACCTAGCACCCCGAGCACTGAGCACCCAGCACCCTGAGCACTGAGCACCCAGCACCCTGAGCATTGAGCACCCAGGACCCTGAGTACTGAGCACCCAGCACCCTGAGTAATGAGCACCCAGCACCCTGAGTACTGAGCACTCAGCACCCTGAGTACTGAGCACCGAGCACCCCGAGCACTGAGCACCCAGCACCCTGAGCACTGCGCACCCGGAGGACTGAGCACCCAGCACCCTGAGCACTGAGCACCGATCACCCTGAGCACTGAGCACCCAGCACCCCGAGCACTGAGCACCCAGCACCCTGAGTACTGAGCACCCAGCACCCCGAGTACTGAGCACCCAGCACCCTCAGTACTGAGCACCCAGCACCCCGAGCACTGAGCACCCAGCACCCTGAGTACTGAGCACCCTGAGTACTGAGCACTGAGCACCGAGCACCCTGAGTACTGAGCACCCTGAGGACTGAGCACCCAGCACCCTGAGCACTGAGCACCCAGCACCCTTAGTACTGAGCACTGATCACCCTGAGCACTGAGCACCCAGCACCCCGAGCACTGAGCACCCAGAACCCTGAGTACTGAGCACCCAGCACCCCGAGCACTGAGCACCCAGAACCCTGAGTACTGAACACCCAGCACCCTGAGCACTGAGCACTGAGCACCCAGCACCCTGAGCACTGAGCACGGAGCACCCAGCACCCCGAGCACTGAGCACCCAGCACGCTGAGCACCCAGAACCCTGAGCACTGAGCACCCTGAGCACTGAGCACCCTGAGCACTGAGCACTGATCACCCAGCACCCTGAGTACTGAGCACCAACACTCTGACCACTGAGCACCCAGCACGCTGAATACTGAGCACTGAGCACACAGCACCCTGAGTACTGAGCAACCAGCACCACGAGCACTGAGCACCCAGCGCCCTTAGTACTGAGCACTGATCACCCTGAGCACTGAGCACCCAGAACCCCGAGCACTGAGCACCCAGAACCCTGAGTACTGAGCACCCAGCACCCTGAGCACTGAGCACCGAGAACACTGAGTACTGAGCACTGAGCACCCAGCACCCCGAGCACTGAGCACCCAGAACCCTGAGTACTGAGCACCCAGCACCCTGAGCACTGAGCACCCAGCACCCTGAGCACTGAGCACTGAGCACCCAGCACCCCGAGCACTGAGCACCCAGCACCCTGAGCACCCAGAACCCTGAGCACTGAGCACCCTGAGCACTGAGCACCCTGAGTACTGAGCACTGAGCACACAGCACCCTGAGTACTGAGCAACCAGCACCTCGAGCACTGAGCACCCAGCGCCCCGAGCACTGAGCACCCAGCACCCCGAGCACTGAGCACTGAGCACACTGAGCACTGAGCACCCAGCACCCCGAGTACTGAGCACTGAGCACCCTGAGTACTGAACACCCAGCACCCCGAGTACTGAGCACTGAGCACCCTGAGTACTTAGCACCCAGCACTCTGAGCACTGAGAACCCGGAGTACTGAGCACCGAGCAACCTGAGACCTGAGCACCCAGCACCCTGAGCACTGAGCACGGAGCACCCCGCGGAGTGAGCACCCAGCACGCTGAGCACTGAGCACCCAGCACCTTGAGTACTGAGCACCGAGCACCCCGAGCACTGAGCACCCAGCACGCTGAATACTGAGCACCCAGCACCCTGAGCACTGAGCACCCAGCACCCCGAGCACTGAGCACCCAGCACCCCTAGCACTGAGCACCCATCACCCTGAGTACTGAGCACCCAACACCCAGAGTCCTGAGCACCCAGCACCCTGAGCACTGATCACCCAGCACCCTGAGTCCTGAGCACCCAGCACCCTGAGCACTGAGCACTGAGCACCCAACACCCTGAGCACTGAGCACTGAGCACCCAGCACCCCGAGCACTGAGCGCCCAGCACCCCGCGCACTGAGCACCCAGCACCCTGAGCACTGAGCACCCAGCACCCTGAGTACTGAGAACCCAGCACCATGAGTACTGAGCACCCAGCACCCTGAGTACTGAGCACTCAGCACCCTGAGTACTGAGCACCGAGCACCCCGAGCACTGAGCACCCAGCACCCTGAGCACTGAGCACCCGGAGGACTGAGCACCCAGAACCCTGAGCACCGATCACCCTGAGCACTCAGCACCCAGCACCCCGAGCACTGAGCACCCAGCACCCTGAGCACTGAGCACCCAGCACCCTGAGCATGGAGCACCCCGAGGACTGAGCACCCAGCAACCTGAGAACTGAGCACCCAGCACCTTGAGTACTGAGCACCGAGCACCTCGAGCAATAAACACCCAGCACCCTGAGTACTGAGCACCCAGCACCCTGAGCACTGAGCACCCAGCACCCTGAGCACTGAGCACCCAGCACCCCGAGCACAGAGCACCCAGCACCCTGAGTACTGAGCACCCAACACCCAGATTACTGAGCACCCAGCACCCTGAGCACTGAGCACCCAGCACCCTGAGTACTGAGCACCCAGCACCCTGAGTACTGAACACCCAGCACCCTGAGCACTGAGCACTGAGCACCCTGAGCACTGAGTACTGAGCACTGAGCACCCTGAGTACTGAGCACCCAGCACCCTGAGCACTGAGCACGCAGCACCCCGAGCACTGAGCACCCAGCACCCTGAGCACTGAGCACCCTGAGGACTGAGTACCCAGCACCCTGAGCACTGAGCACCCAGCACCCTGAGTACTGACCACCGATCACCCTGAGCACTGAGCACCCAGGACCCCGAGCACTGAGCACCCAGCACCCTGAGTACAGAGCACACAGCACCCCGAGTACTGGGCACCCAGCACCCCGAGCACTGAGCAGCCAGCAACCTGAGTACTGAGCACCCTGATTACTGAGCACCCAGCACCCCGAGCACTGAGCACCCAGTGCCTCGAGCACTGAGCACCCTGAGCACTGAGCACCCAGCACCCCGAGTACTGAGCACTGAGCACCCTGAGTACTGAGCACCAAGCACTCCGAGTACTGAGCACTGAGCACCCTGAGTACTGAGCACCCAGCACCCTGAGTACTGAGCACCCAGCACCCTGAGTACGGAGCACTGAGAACCCTGAGTACTGAGCACCGAGCACCCTGAGTACTGAGCACCCAGCACCCTGATCACTGAGCACGGAGCACCCCGAGGACTGAGCACCCAGCACCCTGAGCACTGAGCACCCAGCACATTGAGTACTGAGCACCGAGCACCCCGAGCACTGAGCACCCAGCACCATGAGTACTGAGCACCCAGCACCCTGAGCACTGAGCACCCAGCACCCTGAGCACTGAGCACGCAGCACCCCGAGCACTGAGCACCCAGCACCCTGAGTACTGAGCACAGAGCACCCTGAGCACTGAGCACCCAGCACCCTGAGTACTGAGCACCCAGCACCCTGAGTACTGCGCAACCAGCACCCTGAGCACAGAGCACTGAGCACCCATCACCCTGAGCACTGAGCACTGAGCACCCAGCACCACAGCCCTGAGCACCCAGCACCCCGAGCACTGAGCACCCAGCACCCTGAGCACTGAGCACCCAGCACCCTGAGCATTGAGCACCCAGCACCCTGAGTACTGAGCACCCAGCACCCTGAGTACTGAGCACCCAGCACCCTGAGTACTGAGCACTCAGCACCCTGAGTACTGAGCACCGAGCACCCCGAGCACTGAGCACCCAGCCCCCTGAGCACTGAGCACCCGGAGGACTGAGCACCCAGCACCCTGAGCACTGAGCACCGATCACCCTGAGCACTGAGGACCCAGCAACCCGAGCACTGAGCACCCAGCACCCTGAGTACTGAGCACCCAGCACCCCTAGTACTGAGCACCCAGCACCCTCAGTACTGAGCACCCAGCACCCCGAGCACTGAGCACCCAGCACCCTGAGTACTGAGCACCCTGAGTACTGAGCACTGAGCACCGAGCACCCTGAGTACTGAGCACCCTGAGGACTGAGCACCAAGCACCCTGAGCACTGAGCACCCAGCACACTTAGTACTGAGCACTGATCACCCTGAGCACTGAGCACCCAGCACCCCGAGCACTGAGCACCCAGAACCCTGAGTACTGAGCACCCAGCACCCTGAGCACTGAGCACCGAGAACCCTGAGTACTGAACACCCAGCACCCTGAGCACTGAGCACTGAGCACCCAGCACCCTGAGCACTGAGCACTGAGCACCCAGCACCCCGAGCACTGAGCACCCAGCACCCTGAGCACCCAGAACCCTGAGCACTGAGCACCCTGAGCACTGAGCACCCTGAGCACTGAGCACTGAGCACCCAGCACCCTGAGTACTGAGCACCCAACACGCTGAGCACTGAGCACCCAGCACGCTGAGTACTGAGCACTGATCACACAGCACCCTGAGTACTGAGCAACCAGCACCTCGAGCACTGAGCACCCAGCGCCCCGAGCACTGAGCACCCAGCACCCCGAGCACTGAGCACTGAGCACACTGAGCACTGAACACCCAGCACCCCGAGTACTGAGCACTGAGCACCCTGAGTACTGAGCACCCAGCACCCCGAGTACTGAGCACTGAGCACCCTGAGTACTGAGCACCCAGCACCCTGAGCACTGAGAACCCGGAGTACTGAGCACCGAGCACCCTGAGTACTGAGCACCCAGCACCCTGAGCACTGAGCACGGAGCACCCCGCGGAGTGAGCACCCAGCACCCTGAGCACTGAGCACCCAGCACCTTTAGTACTGAGCACCGAGCACCCCGAGCACTGAGCACCCAGCACGCTGAATACTGAGCACCCAGCACCCTGAGCACTGAGCAACCAGCACCCCGAGAACTGAGCACCCAGCACCCCGAGCACTGAGCACCCAGCACCCTGAGTACTGAGCACCCAACACCCAGAGTCCTGAGCACCCAGCACCCTGAGCACTGATCACCCAGCACCCTGAGTACTGAGCACCCAGCACCCTGAGTACTGAGCACCCAGCACCCTGAGCACTGAGCACTGAGCACCCAACACCCTGAGCACTGAGCACTGAGCACCCAGCACCCCGAGCACTGAGCACCCAGCACCCCGCGCACTGAGCACCCAGAACCCTGAGCACTGAGCACCCAGCACCCTGAGTACTGAGCACCCAGCACCATGAGTACTGAGCACCCAGCACCCTGAGTACTGAGCACTCAGCACCCTGAGTACTGAGCACCGAGCACCCCGAGCACTGAGCACCCAGCACCCTGAGCACTGAGCACCCGGAGGACTGAGCACCCAGCACCCTGAGCACTGAGCACCGATCACCCTGAGCACTGAGCACCCAGCACCCCGAGCACTGAGCACCCAGCACCCTGAGTACTGAGCACCCAACACCCCGAGTACTGAACACCCAGCACCCTGAGTACTGAGCACCCAGCACCCTGAGCACTGAGCACCCAGCACCCTGAGTACTGAGCAAACTGAGTACTGAGCACTGAGCACCGAGCACCCTGAGTACTGAGCACCCTGAGGACTGAGCACCCAGCACCCTGAGCACTGAGCACCCAGCACCCTTAGTACTGAGCACTGATCACCCTGAGCACTGAGCACCCAGCACCCCGAGCACTGAGCACCCAGAACCCTGAGTACTGAGCTCCCAGCACCCTGAGCACTGAGCACCGAGCACCCTGAGTACTGAACACCGCACCCTGAGCACTGAGCACTGAGCACCCAGCACCCTGAGCACTGAGCACCCAGCACCCTGAGCACTGAGCACCCAGCACCCTGAGCACCCAGCACCCTGAGCACTGAGCACCCTGAGCACTGAGCACCCTGAGCACTTAGCACTGAGCACCCAGCACCCTGAGTACTGAGCACCCAACACTCTGAGCACTGAGCACCCAGCACGCTGAGTACTCAGCACTGAGCACACAGCACCCTGAGTACTGAGCAACCAGCACCTCGAGCACTGAGCACCCAGCGCCCCGAGCACTGAACACCGAGCACCCCGAGCACTGAGCACTGAGCACACTGAGCACTGAGCACCCAGCACCCCGAGTACTGAGCACTGAGCACCCTGAGTACTGAGCACCCAGCACCCCGAGTACTGAGCACTGAGCACCCTGAGTAGTGAGCACCCAGCACACTGAGCACTGAGAACCCTGAGTACTGAGCACCGAGCACCCTGAGTACTGAGCACCCAGCACCCTGAGCACTGAGCACGGAGCACCCCGAGGACTGAGCACCCAGCACCCTGAGCACTGAGCACCCAGCACCTTGAGTACTGAGCACCGAGCACCCCGAGCACTGAGCACCCAGCACGCTGAATACTGAGCACCCAGCACCCTGAGCACTGAGCACCCAGCACCCCGAGCACTGAGCACCCAGCACCACGAGCTCTGAGCACCCAGCACCCTGAGTACTGAGCACCCAACACCCAGAGTCCTGAGCACCCAGCACCCTGAGCACAGAGCACCCAGCACCCTGAGTACTGAGCACTCAGCACCCTGAGTACTGAGCACCGAGCACCCCGAGCACTGAGCACCCAGCACCCTGAGCACTGAGTACCCTGAGGACTGAGTACCCAGCACCCTGAGCACTGAGCACCCAGCACCCCGAGCACTGAGCACCCAGCACCACGAGCTCTGAGCACCCAGCACCCTGAGTACTGAGCACTCAGCACCCTGAGTACTGAGCACCGAGCACCCTGAGCACTGAGCACCCAGCACCCTGAGCACTGAGTACCCTGAGGACTGAGTACCCAGCACCCTGAGCACTGAGCACCCAGCACCCTGAGTACTGAGCACCGATCACCCTGAGCACAGAGCACCCAGGACCCCGAGCACTGAGCACCCAGCACCCTGAGTACAGAGCACCCAGCACCCCGAGTACTGAGCACCCAGCACCCCGAGCACTGAGCAGCCAGCACCCTGAGTACTGAGCACCCTGAGTACTGAGCACCGATCACCCTGAGCACTGAGCACCCAGCACCCTGAGTACTGAGCACCCAGCACCCTGAGCACTGAGCACCAAGGACCCTGAGCACTGAGCACCCAGCACCCTGAGTACTGAGCACCCAGCACCCTGAGTACTGAGTACCCAGCACCCTTAGTACTGAGCACCCAGCACCCTGAGCACTGAGCACCCAGCACCCTGAGTACTGAGCACCCAGCACCACCCTCAGCACTGAGCACCCAGCACCCCGAGCACTGAGCACCCAGCACCCCGAGCACTGAGCACCCAGCACCCTGAGTACTGAGCACCCAGCACCCTGAGTACTGAGCACTGAGCACCCCGAGTACTGAGCACCCATCACCCCGAGCACTGAGCACCCAGCAACCTGAGTACTGAGAAGAGATCACCCTGAGTACTGAGCACCCAGCACCCTGAGTACTGAGCCCCCAGCACCCTGAGTACTGAGCACCCAGCACCCCGAGCACTGAGCACCCAGCACCCCGAGAATGAGAACCCAGCACCCTGAATACTGAGATCCGAGCACCCTGAGTACTGAGCACCCAGCACCCTGAGTACTGAGCCCCCAGCACCCTGAGTACTGAGCACCCAGCACCCCGAGCACTGAGCACCCTGCACCCCGAGAATGAGCACCCAGCACCCTGAGTACTGAGCACCCAGCACCCTGAGTACTGAGCACTAAGCACCCAGAGCACTGAGCACCCAGCACCCCGATCACTGAGCACCCAGCACCCTGAGCACTGATCACCCAGCACCCTGAGCACTGAGCACCCAGCACCCTGAGTACTGAGCACCCAACACCCAGAGTACTGAGCACCCTGCACCCTGAGCACTGAGCACCCAGCACCCTGAGTACAGAGCACCCAGCACCCTGAGTACTGAGCACCCAGCACCCTGAGCACTGAGCACTGAGCACCCAACACCCTGAGCACTGAGCACCCAGCACCCGAGCACTGAGCACCCAGCACCCCGAGCACTGAGCACCCAGCACCCTGAGCACTGAGCACCCAGCACCCTGAGCACTGAGCACCCAGCCCCCTGAGTACTGAGCACCCAGCACCATGAGTACTGAGCACCCAGCACCCTGAGTACTGAGCACTCAGCACCTTGAGTACTGAGCACCGAGCACCCAGAGCACTGAGCACACAGCACCCTGAGCACTGAGCACCCTGAGGACTGCGCACCCAGCACCCTGAGCACTGAGCACCCAGCACCCTGAGTACTGAGCACCAATCACCCTGAGCACTGAGTACCCAGGACCCCGAGCACTGAGCACCCAGCACCCTGAGTACAGAGCACCCAGCACCCCGAGTACTGAGCACCCAGCACCCCGAGCACTGAGCACCCAGCACCCTGAGTACTGAGCACCCTGAGTACTGAGCACCGATCACCCTGAGCACTGAGCACCCAGCACCCTGAGTACTGTGCACCCAGCACCCTGAGCACTGAGCACCCAGCACCCTGAGCACTGAGCACCCAGCACAGTGAGTACTGAGCACCCAGCACCCTGAGTACTGAGTACCCAGCACATTGAGCACTGAGCACCCAGCACCCTGAGTACTGAGCACCCAGCACCCTGAGTACTGAGCACCCAGCAACCTTAGTACTGAGCACCCAGCACCCTGAGCACTGAGCACCCAGCACCCTGAGTACTGAGCACCCAGCACCACACTCAGCACTGAGCACCCAGCAACCCGAGCACTGAGCACCCAGCACCCTGAGCACTGAGCACCCAGCACCCCGAGTACTGAGCACCCAGCACCCCGAGTATTGAGCACCGAGCACCCTGAGCACTGAACACCCAGCACCCTGAGTACTGAGCACCCAGCACCCTGAGTACTGAGCACTGAGCACCCCGAGTACTGAGCACCCAGCACCCCGAGCACTGAGCACCCTGCAACCTGAGTACTGAGAACAGATCACCCTGAGTACTGAGCACCCAGCACCCTGAGTACTGAGCCCCCAGCACCCTGAGTACTGAGCACCCAGCACCCCGAGCACTGAGCACCCAGCACCCCGAGAATGAGCACCCAGCACCCTGAGTACTGAGAACCGAACACCCTGAGTACTGAGCACCCAGCACCCTGAGTACTGAGCCCCCAGCAACCTGAGTACTGAGCACCCAGCACCCCGAGCACTGAGCACCCAGCACCCCGAGAATGAGCAAGGGGCACCCTGAGTACTGAGCACCCAGCACCCTGAGTACTGAGCACTAAGCACCCAGAGCACTGAGCGCCCAGCACCCCGAGCACGGAGCACAAAGGACCCCGAGCACTGAGTACTGAGCACCCAGCACCCTGAGTACTGAGCACCCAGCACCCCGAGCACTGAGCACCCAGCACCCTGAGTACTGAGCACTGAGCACCCAGCACCCCGAGCACTGAGCACCCAGCACCCTGTGTACTGAGTACTGAGCACCCTGAGTACTAAGCACCCAGCACGCTGAGTACTGAGCACCCAGGACCCTGAGCACTGAGCACCGAGCACCCCGAGCACTGAGCACCCAGCACCCTGAGCACTCAGCAACCAGCACCCCGAGCACTGAGCACCCAGCACCCTGAGCACTGAGCACCCAGCACCCTGAGCATGGAGCACCCCGAGGACTGAGCACCCAGCACCCTGAGAACTGAGCACCCAGCACCTTGAGTACTGAGCTCCGAGCACCTCGAGCACTAAGCACCCAGCACCCTGAGTACTGAGCACCCAGCACCCTGAGCACTGTGCACCCAGCACCCTGAGCACTGAGCACCCAGCACCCCGAGCACGTAGCACCCAGCACCCTGAGTACTGAGCACCCAACACCCAGAGTACTGAGCACCCAGCACCCCGAGTACTGAGCACCCAGCACCCCGAGCACTGAGCACCCAGCGCCCCGAGCACTGAGCACCCAGCATCCCGAGCACTGAGCACTGAGCACCCTGAGCACTGAGTACTGAGCACTGAGCACCCTGAGTACTGAGCACCCAGCACCCAGAGTACTGAGCACCCAGCACCCCGAGCACTGAGCACCCAGCTCCCCGAGCACTGAGCACCCAGCACCCCGAGCACTGAGCACTGAGCACCCTGAGCACTGAGCACCCAGCACCCCGAGTACTGAGCACTGAGCACCCTGAGTACTGAGCACCAAGCACTCCGAGTACTGAGCACTGAGCACCCTGAGTACTGAGCACCCAGCACCCTGAGCACTGAACACCCAGCACCCTGAGTACTGAGCACTGAGATCCCTGAGTACTGAGCACCCAGAACCCTGAGTACTGAGCACGGAGCACCCCGAGGACTGAGCACCCAGCACCCTGACCACTGAGCACCCAGCACCTTGAGTACTGAGCACCGAGCACCCCGAGCACTGAGCACCCAGCACCCGGAGCACTGAGCACCCAGCACCCTGAGCACTGAGCACGCAGCACCCCGAGCACTGAGCACCCAGCACCCTGAGTACTGAGCACAGAGCACCCTGAGCACTGAGCACCCAACACTCTGAGCACTGAGCACCCAGAACGCTGAGTACTGAGCAATGAGCACACAGCACCCTGAGTACTGAGCAACCAGCACCTCGAGCACTGAGCACCCAGCGCCCCGAGCACTGAGCACCCAGCACCCCGAGCACTGAGCACTGAGCACACTGAGCACTGAGCACACAGCACCCCGAGTACTGAGCACTGAGCACCCTGAGTACTGAGCACCCGGCACCCCGAGTACTGAGCACTGAGCACGCTGAGTACTGAGCACCCAGCACCCTGAGCACTGAGAACGCTGAGTACTGAGCAACGAGCACCCTGAGTACTGAGCACCCAGCACCCTGAGCACTGAGCACGGAGCACCCCGAGGACTGAGCACCCAGCACCCTGAGCACTGAGCACCCAGCACCTTGAGTACTGAGCACCGAGCACCCCGAGCACTGAGCACCCAGCACCCTGAATACTGAGCACCCTGCACCCTGAGCACTGAGCACCCAGCACCCCGAGCACTGAGCACCCAGCACCCCGAGCACTGAGCACCCAGCACCCTGAGTACTGAGCACCCAACACCCAGAGTCCTGAGCACCCAGCACCCTGAGCACTGAGCACCCAGCACCCTGAGTACTGAGCACCCAGCACCCTGAGTACTGAGCACCCAGCACCCTGAGTACTGAGCACTAAGCACCCAAAACCCTGAGCACTGAGCACTGAGCACCCAGCACCCCGAGCACTGAGCACCCAGCACCCCGAGCACTGAGCACCCAGCACCCTGAGCACTGAGCACCCAGCACCCTGAGCACTGAGCACCCAGCCCCCTGAGTACTGAGCACCCAGCACCATGAGAACTGAGCACCCAGCGCCCTGAGTACTGAGCACTCAGCACCCTGAGTACTGAGCACCGAGCACCTCGAGCACTGAGCACCCAGCACCCTGAGCACTGAGCACCCTGAGGACTGAGTACCCAGCACCCTGAGCACTGAGCACCCAGCACCCTGAGTACTGAGCACCGAACACCCTGAGCACTGAGCACCCAGGACCCCGAGCACTGAGCACCCAGCACCCTGAGTACAGAGCACCCAGCTCCCCGAGTACTGAGCACCCAGCACCCCGAGCACTGAGCAGCCAGCACCCTGAGTACTGAGCACCCTGAGTACTGACCACCGAAAACCCTGAGCACTGAGCACCCAGCACCCTGAGTACTGAGCACCCAGCACCCTGAGCACTGAGCACCAAGCACCCTGAGCACTGAGCACCCAGCACCCTGAGTGCTGAGCACCCAGCCCCCTGAGTACTGAGCACCCAGTACCCTGAGTACTGAGCACCCATCACCCCGAGCACTGAGCACCCAGCAACCTGAGTACTGAGAATAGATCACCCTGAGTACTGAGCACCGAGCACCCTGAGTACTGAGCCCCCAGCACCCTGAGTACTGAGCACCCAGCACCCCGAGCACTGAGCACCCAGCACCCCGAGAATGAGAACCCAGCACCCTGAATACTGAGAACCGAGCACCCTGAGTACTGAGCACCCAGCACCCTGAGTACTGAGCCCCTAGCACCCTGAGTACTGAGCACCCAGCACCCCGAGCACTGAGCACCCAGCACCCCGAGAATGAGTACCCAGCAACCTGAGTACTGAGCACCCAGCACCCTGAGTACTGAGCACTAAGCACCCAGAGCTCTGAGTACCCAGCACCCCGAGCACGGAGCACCCAGGACCCCGAGCACTGAGTACTGAGCACCCAGCACCCTGAGTACTGAGCTCAGAGCTCCCCGAGCACTGAGCACCCTGAGTACTGAGCCCCTAGCACCCCGATCACTGAGCACCCAGCACCCTGAGTACTAAGCACCCAGCACCATGAGTACTGAGCACCCAGCACCCTGAGCACTGAGCACCCAGCACCCTGAGCAATGAGCACCCAGCACCCCGAGCACGGAGCACCCAGCACTCTGTGTACTGAGCACCCAACACCCAGAGTACTGAGCACCCAGCACCCTGAGCACTGAGCACCCAGCACACTGAGTACTGAGCACCCAGCACCCTGAGTACTGAACACCCAGCACCCCGAGCACTGAGCACCCAGCACCCCGAGCACTGAGCACCCAGCGGCCCGAACACTGAGCACCCAGCACCCCAAGCACTGAGCACTGAGCACCCTGAGCACTGAGCACCCAGCACCCTGAGTACTGAGCACTGAGAACCCTGAGTACTGAGCACCGAGCACCCTGAGTACTGAGCACCCAGCACCCTGATCACTGAGCACGGAGCACCCCGAGGACTGAGCACCCAGCACCCTGAGCACTGAGCACCCAGCACCTTGAGTACTGAGCACCGAGCACCCCGAGCACTGAGCACCCAGCACCCTGAGTACTGAGCACCCAGCACCCTGAGCACTGAGCACCCAGCACCCTGAGCACTGAGCACGCAGCACCCCGAGCACTGAGCACCCAGCACTCTGAGTACTGAGCACAGAGCACCCTGAGCACTGAGCACCCAGCACCCTGAGTACTGAGCACCCAGCACCCTGAGTACTGAGCAACCAGCACCCTGAGCACTGAGCACCCAGCACCCTGAGCACTGAGCACTGAGCACTGAGCACCCAGCACCACAGCCCTGAGCACCCAGCACCCCGAGCACTGAACACCCAGCGCCCTGAGCACTGAGCACCCAGCACCATGAGCATTGAGCACGCAGCACCCTGAGTACTGAGCACCCAGCACCCTGAGTACTGAGCACCCAGCACCCTGAGTACTGAGCACCCAGCACCCTGAGCACTGAGCACCCGGAGGACTGAGCACCCAGCACCCTGGGCACTGAGCACCGATCACCCTGAGCACTGAGCACCCAGCACCCCGAGCACTGAGCACCCAGCACCCTGAGTCATGAGCACCCAGCACCCCGAGTACTGAGCACCCAGCACCCTGAGTACTGAGCACCCAGCACCCCGAGCACTGAGCACCCAGCACCCTGAGTACTGAGCACCCTGAGTACTGAGCACTGAGCACCGAGCACCCTGAGTACTGAGCACCCTGAGGACTGAGCACCCAGCACCCTGAGCACTGAGCACCCAGCACCCCGAGCACTGAGCACCCAGAACCCTGAGTACTGAGCACCCAGCACCCTGAGCACTGAGCACCCAGCACCCTGAGTACTGAACACCCAGCAACCTGAGCACTGAGCACTGAGCACCCAGCACCCTGAGCACTGAGCACTGAGCACCCAGCACCCCGAGCACTGAGCACCCAGCACCCTGAGCACCCAGCACCCCGAGCACTGAGCACCCAGCACCCCGAGCACTGAGCACCCAGCACCCCGAGCACTGAGCACCCAGCACACTGAGCACCCAGCACCCTGAGCACTGAGCACCCTGAGCACTGAGCACCCTGAGCACTGAGCACTGAGCACCCAGCACCCTGAGTACTGAGCACCCAACACTCTGAGCACTGAGCACCCAGCACGCTGAGTACTGAGCACTGAGCACACAGCACCCTGAGTACTGAGCAACCAGCACCTCGAGCACTGAGCACCCAGCGCCCCGAGCACTGAGCACCCAGCACCCCGAGCACTGAGCACTGAGCAGACTGAGCACTGAGTACCCAGCACCCCGAGTACTGAGCACTGAGCACCCTGAGTACTGAGCACCCAGCACCCCGAGTACTGAGCACTGAGCACCCTGAGTACTGAGCACCCAGCACTCTGAGCACTGAGAACCCTGAGTACTGAGCACCGAGCACCCTGAGTACTGAGCACCCAGCACCCTGAGCACTGAGCACGGAGCACCCCGAGGACTGAGCACCCAGCACCCTGAGCACTGAGCACCCAGCACCTTGAGTACTGAGCACCGAGCACCCCGAGCACTGAGCACCCAGCACCCTGAATACTGAGCACCCAGCACCCTGAGCACTGAGCACCCAGCACCCCGAGCACTGAGCACCCAGCACCCTGAGCACTGAGCACCCAGCACCCTGAGTACTGAGCACCCAACACCCAGAGTCCTGAGCACCCAGTACCCTGAGCACTGAGCACCCAGCACCCTGAGTACTGAGCACCCAGCACCCTGAGTACTGAGCACCCAGCACCCTGAGCACTGAGCACTGAGCACCCAACACCCTGAGCACTGAGCACCCAGCACCCCGAGCACTGAGCACCCAGCACCCCGACCACTGAGCACCCAGCACCCTGAGCACTGAGCACCCAGCACCCTGAGCACTGAGCACCCAGCCCCCTGAGTACTGAGCACCCAGCACCATGAGTACTGACCACCCAGCACCCTGAGTAATGAGCACTCAGCACCCTGAGTACTGAGCACCAAGCACCCCGAGCACTGAGCACCCAGCACCCTGAGCACTGAGCACCCTGAGGACTGAGTACCCAGCACCCTGAGCACTGAGCACCCAGCACCCTGAGTACTGAGCACCGATCACCCTGAGCACTGAGCACCCAGGACCCCGAGAACTGAGCAACCAGCACCCTGAGTACAGAGCACCCAGCACCCCGAGTACTGAGCACCCAGCACCCCGAGCACTGAGCAGCCAGCACCCTGAGTACTGAGCACCCTGAGTACTGAGCACCGATCACCCTGAGCACTGAGCACCCAGCACCCTGAGTACTGAGCACCCAGCACCAGGAGCACTGAGCACCAAGCACCCTGAGCACTGAGCACCCAGCACCCTGAGTACTGAGCACCCAGCACCCTGAGTACTGAGTACCCAGCACCCTGAGCACTGAGCACCCAGCACCCTGATTACTGAGCACCGAGCACCCTGAGTACTGAGCACCCAGCACCCTTAGTACTGAGCACCCAGCACCCTGAGCACTGAGCACCCAGCACCCTGAGTACTGAGCACCCAGCACCACCCTCAGTACTGAGCACCCAGCACCCCGAGCACTGAGCACCCAGCACCCTGAGCACTGAGCACCCAGCACCCCGAGTACTGAGCACCCAGCACCCTGAGCACTGAGCACCCAGCACCCTGAGTACTGAGCACCCAGCACCACCCTCAGTACTGAGCACCCAGCACCCCGAGGACTGAGCACCCAGCACCCTGAGCACTGAGCACCCAGCACCTTGAGTACTGAGCACCGAGCACCCCGAGCACTCAGCACCCAGCACCCTGAGTACTGAGCACCCAGCACCCTGAGCACTGAGCACCCAGCACACTGAGCACTGAGCACGCAGCACCCCGAGCACTGAGCACCCAGCACTCTGAGTACTGAGCACAGAGCACCCTGAGCACTGAGCACCCAGCACCCTGAGTACTGAGCACCCAGCACCCTGAGTACTGAGCAACCAGCACCCTGAGCACTGAGCACTGAGCACCCAGCACCCTGAGCACTGAGCACTGAGCACTGAGCACCCAGCACCACAGCCCTGAGCACCCAGCACCCCGAGCACTGAGCACCCAGCACCCTGAGCACTGAGCACCCAGCACCATGAGCATTGAGCACGCAGCACCCTGAGTACTGAGCACCCAGCACCCTGAGTACTGAGCACCCAGCACCCTGAGTACTGAGCACCCAGCACCCTGAGCACTGAGCACCCGGAGGACTGAGCACCCAGCACCCTGGGCACTGAGCACCGATCACCCTGAGCGCTGAGCACCCAGCACCCTGAGCACTGAGCACCCAGCACCCTGAATCATGAGCACCCAGCACCCCGAGTACTGAGCACCCAGCACCCTGAGTCCTGAGCACCCAGCACCCCGAGCACTGAGCACCCAGCACCCTGAGTACTGAGCACCCTGAGTACTGAGCACTGAGCACCGAGCACCCTGAGTACTGAGCACCCTGAGGACTGAGCACCCAGCACCCTGAGCACTGAGCAACCTGCACACTGAGTACTGAGCAATGATCACCCTGAGCACTGAGCACCCAGCACCCCGAGCACTGAGCACCCAGAACCCTGAGTACTGAGCACCCAGCACCCTGAGCACTGAGCACCCAGCACCCTGAGTACTGAACACCCAGCAACCTGAGCACTGAGCACTGAGCACCCAGCACCCTGAGCACTGAGCACCCAGCACCCCGAGCACTGAGCACCCAGCACCCTGAGCACCCAGCACCCCGAGCACTGAGCACCCAGCACCCCGAGCACTGAGCACCCAGCACCCCGAGCACTGAGCACCCAGCACACTGAGCACCCAGCACCCTGAGCACTGAGCACCCTGAGCACTGAGCACCCTGAGCACTGAGCACTGAGCACCCAGCACCCTGAGTACTGAGCACCCAACACTCTGAGCACTGAGCACCCAGCACGCTGAGTACTGAGCACTGAGCACACAGCACCCTGAGTACTGAGCAACCAGCACCTCGAGCACTGAGCACCCAGCGCCCCGAGCACTGAGCACCCAGCACCCCGAGCACTGAGCACTGAGCAGACTGAGCACTGAGTACCCAGCACCCCGAGTACTGAGCACTGAGCACCCTGAGTACTGAGCTCCCAGCACCCCGAGTACTGAGCACTGAGCACCCTGAGTACTGAGCACCCAGCACTCTGAGCACTGAGAACCCTGAGTACTGAGCACCGAGCACCCTGAGTACTGAGCACACAGCACCCTGAGCACTGAGCACGGAGCACCCCGAGGACTGAGCACCCAGCACCCTGAGCACTGAGCACCCAGCACCTTGAGTACTGAGCACCGAGCACCCCGAGCACTGAGCACCCAGCACCCTGAATACTGAGCACCCAGCACCCTGAGAACTGAGCACCCAGCACCCCGAGCACTGAGCACCCAGCACCCCGAGCACTGAGCACCCAGCACCCTGAGTACTGAGCACCCAACACCCAGAGTCCTGAGCACCCAGTACCCTGAGCACTGAACACCCAGCACCCTGAGTACTGAGCACCCAACACCCAGAGTCCTGAGCACCCAGCACCCTGAGCACCCAGCACCCCGAGCACTGAGCACCCAGCACCCCGAGCACTGAGCACCCAGCACCCCGAGCACTGAGCACCCAGCACCCTGAGTACTGAGCACCCAACACCCAGAGTCCTGAGCACCCAGTACCCTGAGCACTGAACACCCAGCACCCTGAGTACTGAGCACCCAGCACTCTGAGTACTGAGCACAGAGCACCCTGAGCACTGAGCACCCAGCACCCTGAGTACTGAGCACCCAGCACCCTGAGTACTGAGCAACCAGCACCCTGAGCACTGAGCACTGAGCACCCAGCACCCTGAGCACTGAGCACTGAGCACTGAGCACCCAGCACCACAGCCCTGAGCACCCAGCACCCCGAGCACTGAGCACCCAGCACCCTGAGCACTGAGCACCCAGCACCATGAGCATTGAGCACGCAGCACCCTGAGTACTGAGCACCCAGCACCCTGAGTACTGAGCACCCAGCACCCTGAGTACTGAGCACCCAGCACCCTGAGCACTGAGCACCCGGAGGACTGAGCACCCAGCACCCTGGGCACTGAGCACCGATCACCCTGAGCGCTGAGCACCCAGCACCCTGAGCACTGAGCACCCAGCACCCTGAATCATGAGCACCCAGCACCCCGAGTACTGAGCACCCAGCACCCTGAGTCCTGAGCACCCAGCACCCCGAGCACTGAGCACCCAGCACCCTGAGTACTGAGCACCCTGAGTACTGAGCACTGAGCACCGAGCACCCTGAGTACTGAGCACCCTGAGGACTGAGCACCCAGCACCCTGAGCACTGAGCAACCTGCACACTGAGTACTGAGCACTGATCACCCTGAGCACTGAGCACCCAGCACCCCGAGCACTGAGCACCCAGAACCCTGAGTACTGAGCACCCAGCACCCTGAGCACTGAGCACCCAGCACCCTGAGTACTGAACACCCAGCAACCTGAGCACTGAGCACTGAGCACCCAGCACCCTGAGCACTGAGCACCCAGCACCCCGAGCACTGAGCACCCAGCACCCTGAGCACCCAGCACCCCGAGCACTGAGCACCCAGCACCCCGAGCACTGAGCACCCAGCACCCCGAGCACTGAGCACCCAGCACACTGAGCACCCAGCACCCTGAGCACTGAGCACCCTGAGCACTGAGCACCCTGAGCACTGAGCACTGAGCACACAGCACCCTGAGTACTGAGCAACCAGCACCTCGAGCACTGAGCACCCAGCGCCCCGAGCACTGAGCACCCAGCACCCCGAGCACTGAGCACTGAGCAGACTGAGCACTGAGTACCCAGCACCCCGAGTACTGAGCACTGAGCACCCTGAGTACTGAGCACCCAGCACCCCGAGTACTGAGCACTGAGCACCCTGAGTACTGAGCACCCAGCACTCTGAGCACTGAGAACCCTGAGTACTGAGCACCGAGCACCCTGAGTACTGAGCACCCAGCACCCTGAGCACTGAGCACGGAGCACCCCGAGGACTGAGCACCCAGCACCCTGAGCACTGAGCACCCAGCACCTTGAGTACTGAGCACCGAGCACCCCGAGCACTGAGCACCCAGCACCCTGAATACTGAGCACCCAGCACCCTGAGCACTGAGCACCCAGCACCCCGAGCACTGAGCACCCAGCACCCTGAGCACTGAGCACCCAGCACCCTGAGTACTGAGCACCCAACACCCAGAGTCCTGAGCACCCAGTACCCTGAGCACTGAGCACCCAGCACCCTGAGTACTGAGCACCCAGCACCCTGAGTACTGAGCACCCAGCACCCTGAGCACTGAGCACTGAGCACCCAACACCCTGAGCACTGAGCACCCAGCACCCCGAGCACTGAGCACCCAGCACCCCGACCACTGAGCACCCAGCACCCTGAGCACTGAGCACCCAGCACCCTGAGCACTGAGCACCCAGCCCCCTGAGTACTGAGCACCCAGCACCATGAGTACTGACCACCCAGCACCCTGAGTAATGAGCACTCAGCACCCTGAGTACTGAGCACCAAGCACCCCGAGCACTGAGCACCCAGCACCCTGAGCACTGAGCACCCTGAGGACTGAGTACCCAGCACCCTGAGCACTGAGCACCCAGCACCCTGAGTACTGAGCACCGATCACCCTGAGCACTGAGCACCCAGGACCCCGAGAACTGAGCAACCAGCACCCTGAGTACAGAGCACCCAGCACCCCGAGTACTGAGCACCCAGCACCCCGAGCACTGAGCAGCCAGCACCCTGAGTACTGAGCACCCTGAGTACTGAGCACCGATCACCCTGAGCACTGAGCACCCAGCACCCTGAGTACTGAGCACCCAGCACCAGGAGCACTGAGCACCAAGCACCCTGAGCACTGAGCACCCAGCACCCTGAGTACTGAGCACCCAGCACCCTGAGTACTGAGTACCCAGCACCCTGAGCACTGAGCACCCAGCACCCTGATTACTGAGCACCGAGCACCCTGAGTACTGAGCACCCAGCACCCTTAGTACTGAGCACCCAGCACCCTGAGCACTGAGCACCCAGCACCCTGAGTACTGAGCACCCAGCACCACCCTCAGTACTGAGCACCCAGCACCCCGAGCACTGAGCACCCAGCACCCTGAGCACTGAGCACCCAGCACCCCGAGTACTGAGCACCCAGCACCCTGAGCACTGAGCACCCAGCACCCTGAGTACTGAGCACCCAGCACCACCCTCAGTACTGAGCACCCAGCACCCCGAGGACTGAGCACCCAGCACCTTGAGTACTGAGCACCGAGCACCCCGAGCACTCAGCACCCAGCACCCTGAGTACTGAGCACCCAGCACCCTGAGCACTGAGCACCCAGCACACTGAGCACTGAGCACGCAGCACCCCGAGCACTGAGCACCCAGCACTCTGAGTACTGAGCACAGAGCACCCTGAGCACTGAGCACCCAGCACCCTGAGTACTGAGCACCCAGCACCCTGAGTACTGAGCAACCAGCACCCTGAGCACTGAGCACTGAGCACCCAGCACCCTGAGCACTGAGCACTGAGCACTGAGCACCCAGCACCACAGCCCTGAGCACCCAGCACCCCGAGCACTGAGCACCCAGCACCCTGAGCACTGAGCACCCAGCACCATGAGCATTGAGCACGCAGCACCCTGAGTACTGAGCACCCAGCACCCTGAGTACTGAGCACCCAGCACCCTGAGTACTGAGCACCCAGCACCCTGAGCACTGAGCACCCGGAGGACTGAGCACCCAGCACCCTGGGCACTGAGCACCGATCACCCTGAGCGCTGAGCACCCAGCACCCTGAGCACTGAGCACCCAGCACCCTGAATCATGAGCACCCAGCACCCCGAGTACTGAGCACCCAGCACCCTGAGTCCTGAGCACCCAGCACCCCGAGCACTGAGCACCCAGCACCCTGAGTACTGAGCACCCTGAGTACTGAGCACTGAGCACCGAGCACCCTGAGTACTGAGCACCCTGAGGACTGAGCACCCAGCACCCTGAGCACTGAGCAACCTGCACACTGAGTACTGAGCACTGATCACCCTGAGCACTGAGCACCCAGCACCCCGAGCACTGAGCACCCAGAACCCTGAGTACTGAGCACCCAGCACCCTGAGCACTGAGCACCCAGCACCCTGAGTACTGAACACCCAGCAACCTGAGCACTGAGCACTGAGCACCCAGCACCCTGAGCACTGAGCACCCAGCACCCCGAGCACTGAGCACCCAGCACCCTGAGCACCCAGCACCCCGAGCACTGAGCACCCAGCACCCCGAGCACTGAGCACCCAGCACCCCGAGCACTGAGCACCCAGCACACTGAGCACCCAGCACCCTGAGCACTGAGCACCCTGAGCACTGAGCACCCTGAGCACTGAGCACTGAGCACCCAGCACCCTGAGTACTGAGCACCCAACACTCTGAGCACTGAGCACCCAGCACGCTGAGTACTGAGCACTGAGCACACAGCACCCTGAGTACTGAGCAACCAGCACCTCGAGCACTGAGCACCCAGCGCCCCGAGCACTGAGCACCCAGCACCCCGAGCACTGAGCACTGAGCAGACTGAGCACTGAGTACCCAGCACCCCGAGTACTGAGCACTGAGCACCCTGAGTACTGAGCTCCCAGCACCCCGAGTACTGAGCACTGAGCACCCTGAGTACTGAGCACCCAGCACTCTGAGCACTGAGAACCCTGAGTACTGAGCACCGAGCACCCTGAGTACTGAGCACACAGCACCCTGAGCACTGAGCACGGAGCACCCCGAGGACTGAGCACCCAGCACCCTGAGCACTGAGCACCCAGCACCTTGAGTACTGAGCACCGAGCACCCCGAGCACTGAGCACCCAGCACCCTGAATACTGAGCACCCAGCACCCTGAGAACTGAGCACCCAGCACCCCGAGCACTGAGCACCCAGCACCCCGAGCACTGAGCACCCAGCACCCTGAGTACTGAGCACCCAACACCCAGAGTCCTGAGCACCCAGTACCCTGAGCACTGAACACCCAGCACCCTGAGTACTGAGCACCCAACACCCAGAGTCCTGAGCACCCAGCACCCTGAGCACCCAGCACCCCGAGCACTGAGCACCCAGCACCCCGAGCACTGAGCACCCAGCACCCCGAGCACTGAGCACCCAGCACCCTGAGTACTGAGCACCCAACACCCAGAGTCCTGAGCACCCAGTACCCTGAGCACTGAACACCCAGCACCCTGAGTACTGAGCACCCAGCACTCTGAGTACTGAGCACAGAGCACCCTGAGCACTGAGCACCCAGCACCCTGAGTACTGAGCACCCAGCACCCTGAGTACTGAGCAACCAGCACCCTGAGCACTGAGCACTGAGCACCCAGCACCCTGAGCACTGAGCACTGAGCACTGAGCACCCAGCACCACAGCCCTGAGCACCCAGCACCCCGAGCACTGAGCACCCAGCACCCTGAGCACTGAGCACCCAGCACCATGAGCATTGAGCACGCAGCACCCTGAGTACTGAGCACCCAGCACCCTGAGTACTGAGCACCCAGCACCCTGAGTACTGAGCACCCAGCACCCTGAGCACTGAGCACCCGGAGGACTGAGCACCCAGCACCCTGGGCACTGAGCACCGATCACCCTGAGCGCTGAGCACCCAGCACCCTGAGCACTGAGCACCCAGCACCCTGAATCATGAGCACCCAGCACCCCGAGTACTGAGCACCCAGCACCCTGAGTCCTGAGCACCCAGCACCCCGAGCACTGAGCACCCAGCACCCTGAGTACTGAGCACCCTGAGTACTGAGCACTGAGCACCGAGCACCCTGAGTACTGAGCACCCTGAGGACTGAGCACCCAGCACCCTGAGCACTGAGCAACCTGCACACTGAGTACTGAGCACTGATCACCCTGAGCACTGAGCACCCAGCACCCCGAGCACTGAGCACCCAGAACCCTGAGTACTGAGCACCCAGCACCCTGAGCACTGAGCACCCAGCACCCTGAGTACTGAACACCCAGCAACCTGAGCACTGAGCACTGAGCACCCAGCACCCTGAGCACTGAGCACCCAGCACCCCGAGCACTGAGCACCCAGCACCCTGAGCACCCAGCACCCCGAGCACTGAGCACCCAGCACCCCGAGCACTGAGCACCCAGCACCCCGAGCACTGAGCACCCAGCACACTGAGCACCCAGCACCCTGAGCACTGAGCACCCTGAGCACTGAGCACCCTGAGCACTGAGCACTGAGCACCCAGCACCCTGAGTACTGAGCACCCAACACTCTGAGCACTGAGCACCCAGCACGCTGAGTACTGAGCACTGAGCACACAGCACCCTGAGTACTGAGCAACCAGCACCTCGAGCACTGAGCACCCAGCGCCCCGAGCACTGAGCACCCAGCACCCCGAGCACTGAGCACTGAGCAGACTGAGCACTGAGTACCCAGCACCCCGAGTACTGAGCACTGAGCACCCTGAGTACTGAGCTCCCAGCACCCCGAGTACTGAGCACTGAGCACCCTGAGTACTGAGCACCCAGCACTCTGAGCACTGAGAACCCTGAGTACTGAGCACCGAGCACCCTGAGTACTGAGCACACAGCACCCTGAGCACTGAGCACGGAGCACCCCGAGGACTGAGCACCCAGCACCCTGAGCACTGAGCACCCAGCACCTTGAGTACTGAGCACCGAGCACCCCGAGCACTGAGCACCCAGCACCCTGAATACTGAGCACCCAGCACCCTGAGAACTGAGCACCCAGCACCCCGAGCACTGAGCACCCAGCACCCCGAGCACTGAGCACCCAGCACCCTGAGTACTGAGCACCCAACACCCAGAGTCCTGAGCACCCAGTACCCTGAGCACTGAACACCCAGCACCCTGAGTACTGAGCACCCAGCACCCTGAGTACTGAGCACCCAGCACCCGGAGCACTGAGCACTGAGCACCCAACACCCTGAGCACTGAACACTGAGCACACAGCACCCCGAGCACTGAACACTCAGCACCCTGAGTACTGAGCACCGAGCACCCCGAGCACTGAGCACCCAGCACCCTGAGCACTGAGCACCCTGAGGACTGAGTACCCAGCACCCTGAGCACTGAGCACCCAGCACCCTGAGTACTGAGCACCGATCACCCTGAGCACTGAGCACCCAGGACCCCGAGAACTGAGCAACCAGCACCCTGAGTACAGAGCACCCAGCACCCCGAGTACTGAGCACCCAGCACCCCGAGCACTGAGCAGCCAGCACCCTGAGTACTGAGCACCCTGAGTACTGAGCACCGATCACCCTGAGCACTGAGCACCCAGCACCCTGAGTACTGAGCACCCAGCACCAGGAGCACTGAGCACCAAGCACCCTGAGCACTGAGCACCCAGCACCCTGAGTACTGAGCACCCAGCACCCTGAGTACTGAGTACCCAGCACCCTGAGCACTGAGCACCCAGCACCCTGAGTACTGAGCACCGAGCACCCTGAGTACTGAGCACCCAGCACCCTTAGTACTGAGCACCCAGCACCCTGAGCACTGAGCACCCAGCACCCTGTGTACTGAGCACCCAGCACCACCCTCAGTACTGAGCACCCAGCACCCCGAGCACTGAGCACCCAGCACCCTGAGCACTGAGCACCCAGCACCCCGAGTACTGAGCACCCAGCACCCCGAGCACTGAGCACCGAGCACCCCGAGCACTGAGCACCCAGCACACTGAGTACTGAGCACCCAGCACCCTGAGTACTGAGCACTGAGCACCCCGAGTACTGAGCACCCATCACCCCGAGCACTGACCACCCAGCAACCTGAGTACTGAGAACAGATCACCCTGAGTACTTAGCCCCCAGCACCCTGAGTACTGAGCCCCCAGCACCAAGAGTACTGAGCACCCAGCACCCTGAGCACTGAGCACCCAGCACCCCGAGAATGAGCACCCAGCACACTGAATACTGAGAACCGAGCACCCTGATTACTGAGCACGCAGCACCCTGAGTACTGAGCCCCCAGCACCCTGAGTACTGAGCACCCAACACCCCGAGCACTGAGCACCCAGCACCCCGAGAATGAGCACCCAGCACCCTGAGTACTGAGCACCCAGCACCCTGAGTACTGAGCACTGAGCACCCAGCACCCCGAGCACGGAGCACCCAGGACCCCGAGCACTGAGTACTGAGCACCCAGCACCCTGAGTACTGAGCACCGAGCTCCCCGAGCACTGAGCACCCTGAGTACTGAGCACCCAGCACCCCGATCACTGAGAACCCAGCACCCTGAGCACTGATCACCCAGCACCCTGAGCACTGAGCACCCAGCACCCCGAGCACTGAGTACCCAGCACCCTGAGTACTGAGCACTGAGCAACCAGCACGCCGAGCACTGAGCACCCAGCACCCTGTGTACTTAGCACTGAGCACCCTGAGTACTAAGCACCCAGCACCCTGAGTACTGAGTACCCAGGACCCTGAGCACTGAGCACCGAGCACCCCGAGCATTGAGCACCCAGCACCCTGAGCACTCAGCACCCAGCACCCCGAGCACTGAGCACCCAGCACCCTGAGCCCTGAGCAGCCAGCACCCTGAGTACTGAGCCCTGAGAACCCTGAGTACTGAGCACCGAGCACCCTGAGTACTGAGCACCCAGCACCCTGATCACTGAGCACGGAGCACCCCGAGGACTGAGCACCCAGCACCCTGAGCACTGAGCACCCAGCACCTTGAGTACTGAGCACCGAGCACCCCGAGCACTGAGCACCCAGCACCCTGAGTACTGAGCACCCAGCACCCTGAGCACTGAGCACCCAGCACCCTGAGCACTGAGCACGCAGCACCCCGAGCACTGAGCACCCAGCACCCTGAGTACTGAGCACAGAGCACCCTGAGCACTGAGCACCCAGCACCCTGAGTACTGAGCACCCAGCACCCTGAGTACTGAGCAACCAGCACCCTGAGCACTGAGCACTGAGCACCCAGCACCCTGAGCACTGAGCACTGAGCACCCAGCACCACAGCCCTGAGCACCCAGCACCCCGAGCACTGAGCACCCAGCGCCCTGAGCACTGAGCACCCAGCACCATGAGCATTGAGCACCCAGCACCCTGAGTACTGAGCACCCAACACCCAGAGTCCTGAGCACCCAGCACCCTGAGCACTGAGCACCCAGCACCCTGAGTACTGAGCACCCAGCACCCTGAGTACTGAGCACCCAGCACCCTGAGCACTGAGCACTGAGCACCGAACACCCTGAGCACTGAGCACTGAGCACCCAGCACCCCGAGCACTGAGCACCCAGCAGCCCGAGCACTGAGCACCCAGCACCCTGAGCACTGAGCACCCAGCACCCTAAGCACTGAGCACCCAGCCCCCTGAGTACTGAGCACCCAGCACCATGAGTACTGACCACCCAGCACCCTGAGTACTGAGCACTCAGCACCCTGAGTACTGAGCACCGAGCACCCCGAGCACTGAGCACCCAGCACCCTGAGCACTGAGCACCCTGAGGACTGAGTACCCAGCATCGTGAGCACTGAGCACCCAGCACCCTGAGTACTGAGCACCGATCACCCTGAGCACTGAGCACCCAGGACCCCGAGAACTGAGCACCCAGCACCCTGAGTACAGAGCACCCAGCACCCCGAGTACTGAGCACCCAGCACCCCGAGCACTGAGCAGCCAGCACCCTGAGTAGTGAGCACCCTGAGTACTGAGCACCGATCACCCTGAGCACTGAGCACCCAGCACCCTAAGTACTGAGCACCCAGCACCAGGAGCACTGAGCACCAAGCACCCTGAGCACTGAGCACCCAGCACCCTGAGTACTGAGCACCCAGCACCCTGAGTACTGAGTACCCAGCACCCTGAGCACTGAGCACCCAGAACCCTGAGTACTGAGCACCGAGCACCCTGATTACTGAGCACCCAGCACCCTTAGTACTGAGCACCCAGCACCCTGAGCACTGAGCACCCAGCACCCTGAGTACTGAGCACCCAGCACCACCCTCAGTACTGAGCACCCAGCACCCCGAGCACTGAGCACCCAGCACCCTGAGCACTGAGCACCCAGCACCCCGAGTACTGAGCACCCTGCACCCCGAGCACTGAGCACCGAGCACCCCGAGCACTGAGCACCCAGCACCCTGAGTAATGAGCACCCAGCACACTGAGTACTGAGCATCCCGAGTACTGAGCACCCATCACCCCGAGCACTGACCACCCAGCAACCTGAGTACTGAGAACAGATCACCCTGAGTACTGAGCACCCAGCACCCTGAGTACTGAGCCCCCAGCACCAAGAGTACTGAGCACCCAGCACCCTGAGCACTGCGCACCCAGCACACCGAGAATGAGCACCCAGCACCCTGAATACTGAGAAATGAGCACCCTGATTACTGAGCACCCAGCACCCTGAGTACTGAGCCCCCAGCACCCTGAGTACTGAGCTCACAGCTCCCCGAGCACTGAGCACCCTGAGTACTGAGCACCCAGCACCCCGATCACTGAGCACCCAGCACCCTGAGTACTGAGCACCCAGCACCCTGAGTACTGAGCACCCAGCACCCTGAGCACTGAGCACCCAGCACCCTGAGCAATGAGCACCCAGCACCCCGAGCACGGAGCACCCAGCACTCTGTGTACTGAGCACCCAACACCCAGAGTACTGAGCACCCAGCACCCTGAGCACTGAGCCCCCAGCACCCTGAGTACTGAGCACCCAGCACCCTGAGTACTGAACACCCAGCACCCTGAGCACTGAGCACTGAGCACCCTGAGCACTGAGTACTGAGCACTGAGCACCCTGAGCACTGAGCACCCAGCACCCCGAGTACTGAGCACCCAGCACCCCGAGCACTGAGCACCCAGCGCCCCGAGCACTGAGCACCCAGCACCCCGAGCACTGAGCACCCAGCACCCCGAGCACTGAGCACAAAGCGCCCCGAGCACTGAGCACCCAGCACCCCAAGCACTGAGCACTGAGCACCCTGAGCACTGAGCACCCAGCACCCTGAGTACTGAGCACTGAGAACCCTGAGTACTGAGCACCGAGTACCCTGAGTACTGAGCACCCAGCACCCTGATCACTGAGCACGGAGCACCCCGAGGACTGAGCACCCAGCACCCTGAGCACTGAGCACCCAGCACCTTGAGTACTGAGCACCGAGCACCCCGAGCACTGAGCACCCAGCACCCTGAGTACTGATCACCCAGCACCCTGAGCACTGAGCACCCAGCACCCTGAGCACTGAGCACCCAGCATTCTGAGTACTGAGCACAGAGCACCCTGAGCACTGAGCACTCAGCACCCTGATTACTGAGCACCCAGCACCCTGAGAATGAGCACCCAGCACCCTGAGTACTGAGCACCCAGCACCCTGAGTACTGAGCAACCAGCACCCTGAGCACTGAGCACTGAGCACCCAGCACCCTGAGCACTGAGCACTGAGCACTGAGCACCCAGCACCACAGCCCTGAGCACCCAGCACCCCGAGCACTGAGCACCCAGCACCCTGAGCACTGAGCACCCAGCACCATGCGCATTGAGCACCCAGCACCCTCAGTACTGAGCACCCAGCACCCTGAGTACTGATCACCCAGCACCCTGAGTACTGAGCACTCAGCACCCTGAGTACTGAGCACCGAGCACCCCGAGCACTGAGCACCCAGCACCCTGAGCACTGAGCACCCGGAGGACTGAGCACCCAGCACCCTGGGCACTGAGCACCGATCACCCTGAGCACTGAGCACCCAGCACCCCGAGCACTGAGCACCCAGCACCCTGAGTCATGAGCAACCAGCACCCCGAGTACTGAGCACCCAGCACCCTGAGTACTGAGCACCCAGCACCCCGAGCACTGAGCACCCAGCACCCTGAGTACTGAGCACCCTGAGTACTGAGCACTGAGCACCCAGCACCCTGAGCACGGAGCACCCCGAGGACTGAGCACCCTGAGCACTGAGCACCCAGCACCTTGGGTACTGAGCACCGAGCACCTCCAGCACTGAGCACCCAGCACCCTGAGCACTGAGCACCCAGCACCCCGAGAATGAGCACCCAGCACCCTGAATACTGAGAACCGAGCACCCTGATTACTGAGCACGCAGCACCCTGAGTACTGAGCCCCCAGCACCCTGAGTACTGAGCACCCAGCACCCCGAGCACTGAGCACCCAGCACCCCGAGAATGAGCACCCAGCACCCTGAGTACTGAGCACCCAGCACCCTGAGTACTGAGCACTGAGCACCCAGCACCCCGAGCACGGAGCACCCAGGACCCCGAGCACTGAGTACTGAGCACCCAGCACCCTGAGTACTGAGCACCGAGCTCCCCGAGCAAAGAGCACCCTGAGTACTGAGCACCCAGCACCCCGATCACTGAGCACCCAGCACCCTGAGCACTGATCACCCAGCACCCTGAGCACTGAGCAACCAGCACCCCGAGCACTGAGTACCCAGCACCCTGAGTACTGAGCACTGAGCAACCAGCACGCCGAGCACTGAGCACCCAGCACCCTGTGTACTTAGCACTGAGCACCCTGAGTACTAAGCACCCAGCACCCTGAGTACTGAGCACCCAGCACCCTGAGTACTGAGCAACCAGCACCCTGAGCACTGAGCACTGAGCACCCAGCACCCTGAGCACTGAGCACTGAGCACTGAGCACCCAGCACCACAGCCCTGAGCACCCAGCACCCCGAGCACTGAGCACCCAGCACCCTGAGCACTGAGCACCCAGCACCATGCACATTGAGCACCCAGCACCCTCAGTACTGAGCACCCAGCACCCTGAGTACTGATCACCCAGCACCCTGAGTACTGAGCACTCAGCACCCTGAGTACTGAGCACCGAGCACCCCGAGCACTGAGCACCCAGAACCCTGAGCACTGAGCACCCGGAGGACTGAGCACCCAGCACCCTGGGCACTGAGCACCGATCACCCTGAGCACTGAGCACCCAGCACCCCGAGCACTGAGCACCCAGCACCCTGAGTCATGAGCACCCAGCACCCCGAATACTGAGCACCCAGCACCCTGAGTACTGAGCACCCAGCACCCCGAGCACTGAGCACCCAGCACCCTGAGTACTGAGCACCCTGAGTACTGAGTACTGAGCACCGAGCACCCTGAGGACTGAGCACCCTGAGGACTGAGCACCCAGCACCCTGAGCACTGAGCACCCAGCACCCTGAGTACTGAGCACTGATCAACCTGAGCACTGAGCACCCAGCACCCCGAGCACTGAGCACCCAGAACCCGGAGTACTGAGCACCCAGCACCCTGAGCACTGAGCACCCAGCACCCTGAGTACTGAACACCCAGCACCCTGAGCACTGAGCACGCAGCACCCCGAGCACTGAGCACCCAGCACCCTGAGTACTGAGCACAGAGCACCCTGAGCACTGAGCACCCAGCACCCTGAGTACTGAGCACCCAGCACCCTGAGTACTGAGCAACCAGCACCCTGAGCACTGAGCACTGAGCACCCAGCACCCTGAGCACTGAGCACTGAGCACCCAGCACCACAGCCCTGAGCACCCAGCACCCCGAGCACTGAGCACCCAGCGCCCTGAGCACTGAGCACCCAGCACCATGAGCATTGAGCACCCAGC
This sequence comes from Microtus oregoni, assembly GCF_018167655.1. Lineage (NCBI taxonomy): Eukaryota > Metazoa > Chordata > Mammalia > Rodentia > Cricetidae > Microtus > Microtus oregoni. The sequence continues at coordinate 93,807 of NW_024543120.1, read as the reverse complement.
ACCCTGAGCACTGAGCACCGAACACCCTGAGCACTGAGCACTGAGCACCCAGCACCCCGAGCACTGAGCACCCAGCACCCTGAGCACTGAGCACCCAGCACCCTGAGCACTGAGCACCCAGCCCCCTGAGTACTGAGCACCCAGCACCATGAGTACTGACCACCCAGCACCCTGAGTACTGAGCACTCAGCACCCTGAGTACTGAGCACCGAGCACCCCGAGCACTGAGCACCCAGCACCCTGAGCACTGAGCACCCTGAGGACTGAGTACCCAGCATCCTGAGCACTGAGCACCCAGCACCCTGAGTACTGAGCACCGATCACCCTGAGCACTGAGCACCCAGGACCCCGAGAACTGAGCACCCAGCACCCTGAGTACAGAGCACACAGCACCCCGAGTACTGAGCACCCAGCACCCCGAGCACTGAGCAGCCAGCACCCTGAGTACTGAGCACCCTGAGTACTGAGCACCGATCACCCTGAGCACTGAGCACCCAGCACCCTGAGTACTGAGCACCCAGCACCAGGAGCACTGAGCACCAATCACCCTGAGCACTGAGCACCCAGCACCCTGAGTACTGAGCACCCAGCACCCTGAGTACTGAGTACCCAGCACCCTGAGCACTGAGCACCCAGCACCCTGAGTACTGAGCACCGAGCACCCTGAGTACTGAGCACCCAGCACCCTTAGTACTGAGCACCCAGCACCCTGAGCACTGAGCACCCAGCACCCTGAGTACTGAGCACCCAGCACCACCCTCAGTACTGAGCACCCAGCACCCCTAGCACTGAGCACCCAGCACCCAGAGCACTGAGCACCCAGCACCCCGAGTACTGAGCACCCAGCACCCCGAGCACTGAGCACCGAGCACCCCGAGCACTGAGCACCCAGCACCCTGAGTACTGAGCACCCAGCACCCTGAGTACTGAGCACCCCGAGTACTGAGCACCCATCACCCCGAGCACTGACCACCCAGCAACCTGAGTACTGAGAACAGATCACCCTGAGTACTGAGCACCCAGCACCCAGAGTACTGAGCCCCCAGCACCAAGAGTACTGAGCACCCAGCACCCTGAGCACTGCGCACCCAGCACCCCGAGAATGAGCACCCAGCACCCTGAATACTGAGAACCGAGCACCCTGATTACTGAGCACCCAGCACCCTGAGTACTGAGCCCCCATCACCCTGAGTACTGAGCTCACAGCTCCCCGAGCACTGAGCACCCTGAGTACTGAGCACCCAGCACCCCGATCACTGAGCACCCAGCACCCTGAGTACTGAGCACCCAGCACCCTGAGTACTGAGCACCCAGCACCCTGAGCACTGAGCACCCAGCACCCTGAGCAATGAGCACCCAGCACCCCGAGCACGGAGCACCCAGCACTCTGTGTACTGAGCACCCAACACCCAGAGTACTGAGCACCCAGCACCCTGAGCACTGAGCCCCCAGCACCCTGAGTACTAAGCACCCAGCACCCTGAGTACTGAACACCCAGCACCCTGAGCACTGAGCACTGAGCACCCTGAGCACTGAGTACTGAGCACTGAGCACCCTGAGCACTGAGCACCCAGCACCCCGAGTACTGAGCACCCAGCACCCCGAGCACTGAGCACCCAGCGCCCCGAGCACTGAGCACCCAGCACCCCGAGCACTGAGCACCCAGCACCCCGAGCACTGAGCACCCAGCGCCCCGAGCACTGAGCACCCAGCACCCCAATCACTGAGCACTGAGCACCCTGAGCACTGAGCACCCAGCACCCTGAGTACTGAGCACTGAGAACCCTGAGTACTGAGCACCGAGTACCCTGAGGACTGAGCACCCAGCACCCTGATCACTGAGCACGGAGCACCCCGAGGACTGAGCACCCAGCACCCTGAGCACTGAGCACCCAGCACCTTGAGTACTGAGCACCGAGCACCCCGAGCACTGAGCACCCAGCACCCTGAGTACTGAGCACCCAGCACCCTGAGTACTGAGCAACCAGCACCCTGAGCACTGAGCACTGAGCACCCAGCACCCTGAGCACTGAGCACTGAGCACTGAGTACCCAGAACCACAGCCCTGAGCACCCAGCACCCCGAGCACTGAGCACCCAGCACCCTGAGCACTGCGCACCCAGCACCATGAGCATTGAGCACCCAGCACCCTCAGTACTGAGCACCCAGCACCCCGAGCACTGAGCACCCAGCATTCTGAGTACTGAGCACAGAGCACCCTGAGCACTGAGCACCCAGCACCCTGAGTACTGAGCACCCAGCACCCTGAGTACTGAGCAACCAGCACCCTGAGCACTGAGCACTGAGAACCCATCACCCTGAGCACTGAGCACTGAGCACCCAGCACCATGAGCATTGAGCACCCAGCACACTCAGTACTGAGCACCCAGCACCCTGAGTACTGATCACCCAGCACCCTGAGTACTGAGCACTCAGCACCCTGAGTACTGAGCACCGAGCACCCCGAGCACTGAGCACCCAGCACCCTGAGCACTGAGCACCCGGAGGACTGAGCACCCAGCACCCTGGGCACTGAGCACCGATCACCCTGAGCACTGAGCACCCAGCACCCCGAGCACTGAGCACCCAGAACCCTGAGTCATGAGCACCCAGCACCCCGAGTACTGAGCACAAAGCACCCTGAGTACTGAGCACCCAGCACCCCGAGCACTGAGCACCCAGCACCCTGAGTACTGAGCACCCTGAGTACTGAGCACTGAGCACCGAGCACCCTGAGTACTGAGCACCCTGAGGACTGAGCACCCAGCACCCTGAGCACTGAGCACCCAGCACCCTGAGTACTGAGCACTGATCACCCTGAGCACTGAGCACCCAGCACCCCGAGCACTGAGCACCCAGAACCCTGAGTACTGAGCACCCAGCACCCTGAGCACTGAGCACCCAGCACCCTGAGTACTGAACACCCAGCACCCTGAGCACTGAGCACTGAGCACCCAGCACCCTGAGCACTGAGCACTGAGCACCCAGCACCCCGAGCACTGAGCACCCAGCACCCTGAGCACCCTGCACCCCGAGCACTGAGCACCCAGCACCCCGAGCACTGAGCACCCAGCACCCCGAGCACTGAGCACCCAGCACCCTGAGCACCCAGCACCCTGAGCACTGAGCACCCTGAGCACTGAGCACCCTGAGCACTGAGCACTGAGCACCCAGCACCCTGAGTACTGAGCACCCAACACTCTGAGCACTGAGCACCCAGCACGCTGAGTACTGAGCACTGAGCACACAGCACCCTGAGTACTGAGCAACCAGCACCTCGAGCACTGAGCACCCAGCGCCCCGAGCACTGAGCACCCAGCACCCCGAGCACTGAGCACTGAGCAGACTGAGCACTGAGTACCCAGCACCCCGAGTACTGAGCACTGAGCACCCAGAGTACTGAGCACCCAGCACCCCGAGTACTGAGCACTGAGCACCCTGAGTACTGAGCACCCAGCACCCTGAGCACTGAGCACCCAGCACCCTGAGTACTGAGCACTGATCACCCTGAGCACTGAGCACCCAGCACCCCGAGTACTGAGCACCGAGCACCCTGAGTAATGAGCACCCAGCACCCTGAGCACTGAGCACGGAGCACCCCGAGGACTGAGCACCCAGCACCCTGAGCACTGAGCACCCAGCACCTTGAGTACTGAGCACCGAGCACCCCGAGCACTGAGCACCCAGCACCCTGAGTACTGAGCACCCAGCACCCTGAGTACTGAGCACCCAGCACCTTGAGCACTGAGCACCCAGCACCCCGAGCACTGAGCACCCAGCACCCCGAGCACTGAGCACCCAGCACCGTGAGTACTGAGCACCCAACACCCAGAGTCCTGAGCACCCAGCACCCTGAGCACTGAGCACCCAGCACCCTGAGTACTGAGCACCCAGCACCCTGAGTACTGAGCACCCAGCACCCTGAGCACAGAGCACCCAACACCCTGAGCACTGAGCACTGAGCACCCAGCACCCCGAACACTGAGCACCCAGCACCCCGAGCACTGAGCACCCAGCACCCTGAGCACTGAGCACACAGCACCCTGAGCACTGAGCACCCAGCCCCCTGAGTACTGAGCACCCAGCACCATGAGTACTGACCACCCAGCACCCTGAGTACTGAGCACTCAGCACCCTGAGTACTGAGCACCGAGCACCCCGAGCACTGAGCACCCAGCACCCAGAGCACTGAGCACCCTGAGGACTGAGTACCCAGCACCCTGAGCACTGAGCACCCAGAACCCTGAGTACTGAGCACCGATCACCCTGAGCACTGAGCACCCAGCACCCCGAGCACTGAGCAGCCAGCACCCTTAGTACTGAGCACCCTGAGTACTGAGCACCGATCACCCTGAGCACTGAGCACCCAGCACCCTGAGTACTGAGCACCCAGCACCAGGAGCACTGAGCACCAAGCACCCTGAGCACTGAGCACCCAGCACCCTGAGTACTGAGCACCCAGCACTCTGAGTACTTAGTACCCAGTACCCCGAGCACTGAGCACCCAGCACCCCGAGCACTGAGCACCCAGCGCCCCGAGCACTGAGCACCCAGCACCCCAAGCACTGAGCACTGAGCACCCTGAGCACTGAGCACCCAGCACCCTGAGTACTGAGCACTGAGAACCCTGAGTACTGAGCACCGAGTACCCTGAGTACTGAGCACCCAGCACCCTGATCACTGAGCACGGAGCACCCCGAGGACTGAGCACCCAGCACCCTGAGCACTGAGCACCCAGCACCTTGAGTACTGAGCACCGAGCACCCCGAGCACTGAGCACCCAGCACCCTGAGTACTGAGCACCCAGCACCCTGAGTACTGAGCAACCAGCACCCTGAGCACTGAGCACTGAGCACCCAGCACCCTGAGCACTGAGCACTGAGCACTGAGCACCCAGAACCACAGCCCTGAGCACCCAGCACCCCGAGCACTGAGCACCCAGCACCCTGAACACTGAGCACCCAGCACCATGAGCATTGAGCACCCAGCACCCTCAGTACTGAGCACCCAGCACCCCGAGCACTGAGCACCCAGCATTCTGAGTACTGAGCACAGAGCACCCTGAGCACTGAGCACCCAGCACCCTGAGTACTGAGCACCCAGCACCCTGAGTACTGAGCAACCAGCACCCTGAGCACTGAGCACTGAGCACCCATCACCCTGAGCACTGAGCACTGAGCACTGAGCACCCAGCACCATGAGCATTGAGCACCCAGCACCCTCAGTACTGAGCACCCAGCACCCTGAGTACTGATCACCCAGCACCCTGAGTACTGAGCACTCAGCACCCTGAGTACTGAGCACCGAGCACCCCGAGCACTGAGCACCCAGCACCCTGAGCACTGAGCACCCGGAGGACTGAGCACCCAGCACCCTGGGCACTGAGCACCGATCACCCTGAGCACTGAGCACCCAGCACCCCGAGCACTGAGCACCCAGCACCCTGAGTCATGAGCACCCAGCACCCCGAGTACTGAGCACAAAGCACCCTGAGTACTGAGCACCCAGCACCCCGAGCACTGAGCACCCAGCACCCTGAGTACTGAGCACCCTGAGTACTGAGCACTGAGCACCGAGCACCCTGAGTACTGAGCACCCTGAGGACTGAGCACCCAGCACCCTGAGCACTGAGCACCCAGCACCCTGAGTACTGAGCACTGATCACCCTGAGCACTGAGCACCCAGCACCCCGAGCACTGAGCACCCAGAACCCTGAGTACTGAGCACCCAGCACCCTGAGCACTGAGCACCCAGCACCCTGAGTACTGAACACCCAGCACCCTGAGCACTGAGCACTGAGCACCCAGCACCCTGAGCACTGAGCACTGAGCACCCAGCACCCCGAGCACTGAGCACCCAGCACCCTGAGCACCCTGCACCCCGAGCACTGAGCACCCAGCACCCCGAGCACTGAGCACCCAGCACCCCGAGCACTGAGCACCCAGCACCCTGAGCACCCAGCACCCTGAGCACTGAGCACCCTGAGCACTGAGCACCCTGAGCACTGAGCACTGAGCACCCAGCACCCTGAGTACTGAGCACCCAACACTCTGAGCACTGAGCACCCAGCACGCTGAGTACTGAGCACTGAGCACACAGCACCCTGAGTACTGAGCAACCAGCACCTCGAGCACTGAGCACCCAGCGCCCCGAGCACTGAGCACCCAGCACCCCGAGCACTGAGCACTGAGCAGACTGAGCACTGAGTACCCAGCACCCCGAGTACTGAGCACTGAGTACCCAGAGTACTGAGCACCCAGCACCCCGAGTACTGAGCACCCAGAACCCCGAGCACTGAGCACCCAGCACCCCGAGCACTGAGCACCCAGCACCCTGAGTACTGAGCACCCAACACCCAGAGTCCTGAGCACCCAGCACCCTGAGCACTGAGCACCCAGCACCCTGAGTAATGAGCACCCAGCACCCTGAGTACTGAGCACCCAGCACCCTGAGCACTGAGCACCCAACACCCTGAGCACTGAGCACTGAGCACCCAGCACCCCGAACACTGAGCACCCAGCACCCCGAGCACTGAGTACCCAGCACCCTGAGCACTGAGCACCCAGCACCCTGAGCACTGAGCACCCAGCCCCCTGAGTACTGAGCACCCAGCACCATGAGTACTGACCACCCAGCACCCTGAGTACTGAGCACTCAGCACCCTGAGTACTGAGCACCGAGCACCCCGAGCACTGAGCACCCAGCACCCTGAGCACTGAGCACCCTGAGGACTGAGTACCCAGCACCCTGAGCACTGAGCACCCAGCACCCTGAGTACTGAGCACCGATCACCCTGAGCACTGAGCACCCAGCACCCCGAGCACTGAGCAGCCAGCACCCTGAGTACTGAGCACCGATCACCCTGAGCACTGAGCACCCAGCACCCTGAGTACTGAGCACCCAGCACCAGGAGCACTGAGCACCAAGCACCCTGAGCACTGAGCACCCAGCACCCTGAGTACTGAGCACCCAGCACTCTGAGTACTTAGTACCCAGTACCCTGAGCACTGAGCACCCAGCACCCTGAGTACTGAGCACCGTGCACCCTGAGTACTGAGCACCCAGCACCCTTAGTACTGAGCACCCAGCACCCTGAGCACTGAGCACCCAGCACCCTGAGTACTGAGCACCCAGCACCACCCTCAGTACTGAGCACCCAGCACTCCGAGCACTGAGCACCCAGCACCCTGAGCACTGAGCACCCAGCACCCCGAGTACTGAGCACCCAGCACCCCGAGCACTGAGCACCGAGCACCCCGAGCACTGAGCACCCAGCACCCTGAGTACTGAGCACCCAGCACCCTGAGTACTGAGCACTGAGCACCCCGAGTACTGAGCACCCATCACCCCGAGCACTGACCACCCAGCAACCTGAGTACTGAGAACAGATCACCCTGAGTACTGAGCACCCAGCACAATGAGTACTGAGGGCCCAGCACCAAGAGTACTGAGCACCCAGCACCCTGAGCACTGAGCACCCAGCACCCCGAGAATGAGCACCCAGCACCCTGAATACTGAGAACCGAGCACCCTGATTACTGAGCACGCAGCACCCTGAGTACTGAGCCCCCAGCACCCTGAGTACTGAGCACCCAGCACCCCGAGCACTGAGCACCCAGCACCCCGAGAATGAGCACCCAGCACCCTGAGTACTGAGCACCCAGCACCCTGAGTACTGAGCACTCAGCACCCTGAGTACTGAGCACCGAGCACCCCGAGCACTGAGCACCCAGCACCCTGAGCACTGAGCACCCGGAGGACTGAGCACCCAGCACCCTGGGCACTGAGCACCGATCACCCTGAGCACTGAGCACCCAGAACCCCGAGCACTGAGCACCCAGCACCCTGAGTCATGAGCACCCAGCACCCCGAGTACTGAGCACAAAGCACCCTGAGTACTGAGCACCCAGCACCCCGAGCACTGAGCACCCAGCACCCTGAGTACTGAGCACCCTGAGTACTGAGCACTGAGCACCGAGCACCCTGAGTACTGAGCACCCTGAGGACTGAGCACCCAGCACCCTGAGCACTGAGCACCCAGCACCCTGAGTACTGAGCACTGATCACCCTGAGCACTGAGCACCCAGCACCCCGAGCACTGAGCACCCAGCACCCTGAGTACTGAACACCCAGCAACCTGAGCACTGAGCACTGAGCACCCAGCACCCTGAGCACTGAGCACTGAGCACCCAGCACCCCGAGCACTGAGCACCCAGCACCCTGAGCACCCTGCACCCCGAGCACTGAGCACCCAGCACCCCGAGCACTGAGCACCCAGCACCCCGAGCACTGAGCACCCAGCATTCTGAGCACCCAGCACCCTGAGCACTGAGCACCCTGAGCACTGAGCACCCTGAGCACTGAGCACTGAGCACCCAGCACCCTGAGTACTGAGCACCCAACACTCTGAGCACTGAGCACCCAGCACGCTGAGTACTGAGCACTGAGCACACAGCACCCTGAGTACTGAGCAACCAGCACCTCGAGCACTGAGCACCCAGCGCCCCGAGCAATGAGCACCCAGCACCCCGAGCACTGAGCACTGAGCAGACTGAGCACTGAGTACCCAGCACCCCGAGTACTGAGCACTGAGCACCCAGAGTACTGAGCACCCAGCACCCCGAGTACTGAGCACTGAGCACCCTGAGTACTGAGCACCCAGCACCCTGAGCACTGAGAACCCTGAGTACTGAGCACCGAGCACCCTGAGTAATGAGCACCCAGAACCCTGAGCACTGAGCACGGAGCACCCCGAGGACTGAGCACCCAGCACCCTGAGCACTGAGCACCCAGCACCTTGAGTACTAAGCACCGTGCACCCCGAGCACTGAGCACCCAGCACCCTGAGTACTGAGCACCCAGCACCCTGAGTACTGAGCACCCAGCACCTTGAGCACTGAGCACCCAGCACCCGGAGCACTGAGCACCCAGCACCCCGAGCACTGAGCACCCAGCACCCTGAGTACTGAGCACCCAACACCCAGAGTCCTGAGCACCCAGCACCCTGAGCACTGAGCACCCAGCACCCTGAGTACTGAGCACCCAGCACCCTGAGTACTGAGCACCCAGCACCCTGAGCACTGAGCACCCAAACCCTGAGCACTGAGCACTGAGCACCCAGCACCCCGAACACTGAGCACCCAGCACCCCGAGCACTGAGCACCCAGCACCCTGAGCACTGTGCACCCATCACCCTGAGCACTGAGCACCCAGCCCCCTGAGTACTGAGCACCCAGCACCATGAGTACTGACCACCCAGCACCCTGAGTACTGAGCACTCAGCACCCTGAGTACTGAGCACCGAGCACCCCGAGCACTGAGCACCCAGCACCCTGAGCACTGAGCACCCTGAGGACTGAGTACCCAGCACCCTGAGCACTGAGCACCCAGCACCCTGAGTACTGAGCACCGATCACCCTGAGCACTGAGCACCCAGCACCCCGAGCACTGAGCAGCCAGCACCCTGAGTACTGAGCACCCTGTGTACTGAGCACCGATCACCCTGAGCACTGAGCACCCAGCACCCTGAGTACTGAGCACCCAGCACCAGGAGCACTGAGCACCAAGCACCCTGAGCACTGAGCACCCAGCACCCTGAGTACTGAGCACCCAGCACTCTGAGTACTTAGTACCCAGTACCCTGAGCACTGAGCACCCAGCACCCTGAGTACTGAGCACCGAGCACCCTGAGTACTGAGCACCCAGCACCCTTAGTACTGAGCACCCAGCACCCTGAGCACTGGGCACCCAGCACCCTGAGTACTGAGAACTGATCACCCTGAGCACTGAGCACCCAGCACCCCGAGCACTGAGCACCCAGTACCCTGAGTACTGAGCACCCAGCACCCTGAGCACTGAGCACCCAGCACCCTTAGTACTGAACACCCAGCACCCTGAGCACTGAGCACTGAGCACCCAGCACCCTGAGCACTGAGCACTGAGCACCCAGCACCCCGAGCACTGAGTACCCAGCACCCTGAGCACTGAGCACCCAGCACCCTGAGTACTGAGCACCGATCACCCTGAGCACTGAGCACCCAGGACCCCGAGAACTGAGCACCCAGCACCCTGAGTACAGAGCACCCAGCACCCCGAGTACTGAGCACCCAGCACCCCGAGCACTGAGCAGCCAGCACCCTGAGTAGTGAGCACCCTGAGTACTGAGCACCGATCACCCTGAGCACTGAGCACCCAGCACCCTGAGTACTGAGCACCCAGCACCAGGAGCACTGAGCAACAAGCACCCTGAGCACTGAGCACCCAGCACCCTGAGTACTGAGCACCCAGCACCCTGAGTACTGAGTACACAGCACCCCGAGAATGAGCACCCAGCACCCTGAGTACTGAGAACCCAGCACCCTGAGTACTGAGCACTAAGCACCCAGAGCACTGAGCACCCAGAACCCCGAGCACGGAGCACCCAGGACCCCAAGCACTGAGTACTGAGCACCCAGCACCCTGAGTACTGAGCACCCAACACCCTGAGTACTGAGCACCGAGCTCCCCGAGCACTGAGCACCATGAGTACTGAGCACCCAGCACCCCGATCACTGAGCACCCAGCACCCTGAGCACTGATCACCCAGCACCCTGAGCACTGAGTACCCAGCACCCTGAGTACTGAGCACTGAGCAACCAGCACGCCGAGCACTGAGCACCCAGCACCCTGTGTACTTAGCACTGAGCACACTGAGTACTAAGCACCCAGCACCCTGAGTACTGAGTACCCAGGACCCTGAGCACTGAGCACCGAGCACCCCGAGCACTGAGCACCCAGCACCCTGAGCACTCAGCACCCAGCACCCTGAGCACTGAGCACCCAGCACCCTGAGCCCAGAGCACCCAGCACCCTGAGCACGGAGCACCCCGAGGACTGAGCACCCAGCACCCTGAGCACTGAGCACCCAGCACCTTGAGTACTGAGCACCGAGCACCTCGAGCACTAAGCACCCAGCACCCTGAGTACTGAGCACCCAGCACCCTGAGCACTGAGCACCCAGCACCGTGAGCAATGAGCACCCAGCACCCCGAGCACGGAGCACCCAGCACCCTGAGTACTGAGCACCCAACACCCAGAGTACTGAGCACCCAGCACCCTGAGCACTGAGCACCCAGCACCCTGAGTACTGAGCACCCAGCACCCTGAGTACTGAACACCCAGCACCCTGAGCACTGAGCACTGAGCACCCTGAGCACTGAGTACTGAGCACTGAGCACCCTGAGCACTGAGCACCCAGCACCCCGAGTACTGAGCACCCAGCACCCCGAGCACTGAGCACCCAGCGCCCCGAGCACTGAGCACCCAGCACCCGGAGCACTGAGCACCCAGCACCCCGAGCACTGAGCACCCAGCGCCCCGAGCACTGAGCACCCAGCACCCCGAGCACTGAGCACTGAGCACCCTGAGCACTGAGCACCCAGCACCCTGAGCACTGAGCACTGAGCACCCAGCACCCCGAGCACTGAGCACCCAGCACCCTGAGCACCCTGCACCCCGAGCACTGAGCACCCAGCACCCCGAGCACTGAGCACCCAGCACCCCGAGCACTGAGCACCCAGCACCCTGAGCACCCAGCACCCTGAGCACTGAGCACCCTGAGCACTGAGCACCCTGAGCACTGAGCACTGAGCACCCAGCACCCTGAGTACTGAGCACCCAACACTCTGAGCACTGAGCACCCAGCACGCTGAGTACTGAGCACTGAGCACACAGCACCCTGAGTACTGAGCAACCAGCACCTCGAGCACTGAGCACCCAGCGCCCCGAGCACTGAGCACCCAGCACCCCGAGCACTGAGCACTGAGCAGACTGAGCACTGAGTACCCAGCACCCCGAGTACTGAGCACTGAGCACCCACAGTACTGAGCACCCAGCACCCCGAGTACTGAGCACTGAGCACCCTGAGTACTGAGCACCCAGCACCCTGAGCACTGAGAACCCTGAGTACTGAGCACCGAGCACCCTGAGTAATGAGCACCCAGCACCCTGAGCACTGAGCACGGAGCACCCCGAGGACTGAGCACCCAGCACCCTGAGCACTGAACACCCAGCACCTTGAGTACTGAGCACCGAGCACCCCGAGCACTGAGCACCCAGCACCCTGAGTACTGAGCACCCAGCACCCTGAGTACTGAGCACCCAGCACCTTGAGCACTGAGCACCCAGCACCCCGAGCACTGAGCACCCAGCACCCCGTGCACTGAGCACCCAGCACCCTGAGTACTGAGCACCCAACACCCAGAGTCCTGAGCACCCAGCACCCTGAGCACTGAGCACCCAGCACCCTGAGTACTGAGCACCCAGCACCCTGAGTACTGAGCACCCAGCACCCTGAGCACTGAGCACCCAACACCCTGAGCACTGAGCACTGAGCACCCAGCACCCCGAACACTGAGCACCCAGCACCCCGAGCACTGAGCACCCAGCACCCTGAGCACTGAGCACCCAGCACCCTGAGCACTGAGCACCCAGCCCCCTGAGTACTGAGCACCCAGCACCATGAGTACTGACCACCCAGCACCCTGAGTACTGAGCACTCAGCACCCTGAGTACTGAGCACCGAGCACCCCGAGCACTGAGCACCCAGCACCCTGAGCACTGAGCACCCTGAGGACTGATTACCCAGCACCCTGAGCACTGAGCACCCAGCACCCTGAGTACTGAGCACCGATCACCCTGAGCACTGAGCACCCAGCACCCCGAGCACTGAGCAGCCAGCACCCTGAGTACTGAGCACCCTGAGTACTGAGCACCGATCACCCTGAGCACTGAGCACCCAGCACCCTGAGTACTGAGCACCCAGCACCAGGAGCACTGAGCACCAAGCACCCTGAGCACTGAGCACCCAGCACCCTGAGTACTGAGCACCCAGCACTCTGAGTACTTAGTACCCAGTACCCTGAGCACTGAGCACCCAGCACCCTGAGTACTGAGCACCGAGCACCCTGAGTACTGAGCACCCAGCACCCTTAGTACTGAGCACCCAGCACCCTGAGCACTGAGCACCCAGCACCCTGAGTACTGAGCACCCAGCACCACCCTCAGTACTGAGCACCCAGCACTCCGAGCACTGAGCACCCAGCACCCTGAGCACTGAGCACCCAGCACCCCGAGTACTGAGCACCCAGCACCCCGAGCACTGAGCACCGAGCACCCCGAGCACTGAGCACCCAGCACCCTGAGTACTGAGCACCCAGCACCCTGAGTACTGAGCACTGAGCACCCCGAGTACTGAGCACCCATCACCCCGAGCACTGACCACCCAGCAACCTGAGTACTGAGAACAGATCACCCTGAGTACTGAGCACCCAGCACCCTGAGTACTGAGGGCCCAGCACCAAGAGTACTGAGCACCCAGCACCCTGAGCACTGAGCACCCAGCACCCCGAGAATGAGCACCCAGCACCCTGAATACTGAGAACCGAGCACCCTGATTACTGAGCACGCAGCACCCTGTGTACTGAGCCCCCAGCACCCTGAGTACTGAGCACCCAGCACCCCGAGCACTGAGCACCCAGCACCCCGAGAATGAGCACCCAGCACCCTGAGTACTGAGCACCCAGCACCCTGAGTAGTGAGCACTAAGCACCCTGAGCACTGAGCACCCAGCACCCCGAGCAGGGAGCACCCAGGACCCCGAGCACTGAGTACTGAGCACCCAGCACCCTGAGTACTGAGCACCGAGCTCCCCGAGCACTGAGCACCCTGAGTACTGAGCACCCAGCACCCCGATCACTGAGCACCCAGCACCCTGAGCACTGATCACCCAGCACCCTGAGCACTGAGCACCCAGCACCCCGAGCACTGAGTACCCAGCACCCTGAGTACTGAGCACTGAGCAACCAGCACGCCGAGCACTGAGCACCCAGCACCCTGTGTACTTAGCACTGAGCACCCTGAGTACTAAGCACCCAGCACCCTGAGTACTGAGTACCCAGGACCCTGAGCACTGAGCACCGAGCACCCCGAGCACTGAGCACCCAGCACCCTGAGCACTCAGCACCCAGCACCCCGAGCACTGAGCACCCAGCACCCTGAGCCCTGAGCACCCAGCACCCTGAGCTCGGAGCACCCCGAGGACTGAGCACCCAGCACCCTGAGTACTGAGCACCCAGCACCCTGAGCACTGAGCACCCAGCACCGTGAGCAATGAGCACCCGGCACCCCGAGCACGGAGCACCCAGCACCCTGAGTACTGAGCACCCAACACCCAGAGTACTGAGCACCCAGCACCCTGAGCACTCAGCACCCAGCACCCTGAGTACTGAGCACCCAGCACCCTGAGTACTGAACACCCAGCACCCTGAGCACTGAGCACTGAGCACCCTGAGCACTGAGTACTGAGCACTGAGCACCCTGAGCACTGAGCACCCAGCACCCCGAGTACTGAGCACCCAGCACCCCGAGCACTGAGCACCCAGCGCCCCGAGCACTGAGCACCCAGCACCCCGAGCTCTGAGCACCCAACACCCCGAGCACTGAGCACCCAGCGCCCCGAGCACTGAGCACCCAGCACCCCGAGTACTGAGCACTGAGCACCCTGAGTACTGAGCACCAAGCACTCCGAGTACTGAGCACTGAGCACCCTGAGTACTGAGCACCCAGCACCCTGAGCACTGAGCACCCAGCACCCTGAGTACTGAGCACTGAGAACCCTGAGTACTGAGCACCGAGCACCCTGAGTACTGAGCACCCAGCACCCTGATCACTGAGCACGGAGCACCCCGAGGACTGAGCACCCAGAACCCTGAGCACTGAGCACCCAGCAACTTGAGTACTGAGCACCGAGCACCCCGAGCACTGAGCACCCAGCCCCCTGAGTACTGAGCACCCAGCACCCTGAGCACTGAGCACCCAGCACCCTGAGCACTGAGCACGCAGCACTCCGAGCACTGAGCACCCAGCACCCTGAGTACTGAGCACAGAGCACCCTGAGCACTGAGCACCCAGCACCCTGAGTACTGAGCACCCAGCACCCTGAGTACTGAGCAACCAGCACCCTGAACACTGAGCACTGAGCACCCAGCACCCTGAGCACTGAGCACTGAGCACCCAGCACCACAGCCCTGAGCACCCAGCACCCCGAGCACTGAGCACCCAGCACCCTGAGCACTGAGCACCCAGCACCATTAGCATTGAGCACCCAGCACCCTGAGTACTGAGCACCCAACACCCAGAGTCCTGAGCACCCAGCACCCTGAGCACTGAGCACCCAGCACCCTGAGTACTGAGCACCCAGCACCCTGAGTACTGAGCACCCAGCACCCTGAGCACTGAGCACTGAGCACCCAACACCCTGAGCACTGAGCACCCAGCACCCCGAGCACTGAGCACCCAGCACCCCGAGCACTCAGCACCCAGCACCCTGAGCACTGAGCACCCAGCACCCTGAGTACTGAGCACCCAGCCCCCTGAGTACTGAGCACCCAGCACCATGAGTACTGACCACCCAGCACCCTGAGTACTGAGCACTCAGCACCCTGAGTACTGAGCACCGAGCACCCCGAGCACTGAGCACCCAGCAACCTGAGTACTGAGCACTCAGCACCCTGAGTACTGAGCACTGAGCACCCTGAGTACTGAGCACCCAGCACCCCGAGCACTGAGCACCCAGCACCCTGAGTACTGAGCACCGATCACCCTGAGCACTGAGCACCCAGGACCCCGAGCACTGAGAACCCAGCACCCTGAGTACAGAGCACCCAGCACCCCGAGTACTGAGCACCCAGCACCCCGAGTACTGAGCACCCAGCACGCTGAGTACTGAGCACCCTGAGTACTGAGCACCGATCACCCTGAGCACTGAGCACCCAGCACCCTGAGTACTGAGCACCCAGCACCCCGAGCACTGAGCACCCAGCACCCCGAGAATGAGCACCCAGCACCCTGAGTACTGAGCACCCAGCACCCTGAGTACTGAGCACTAAGCACCCAGAGCACTGAGCACCCAGCACCCCGAGCACGGAGCACCCAGGACCCCGAGCACTGAGTACTGAGCACTCAGCACCCTGAGTACTGAGCACCGAGCTCCCCGAGCACTGAGCACCCTGAGCACTGAGCACCCAGCACCACAGCCCTGAGCACCCAGCACCCCGAGCACTGAGCACCCAGCACCCTGAGCACTGAGCACCCAGCACCATGAGCATTGAGCACCCAGCACCCTGAGTACTGAGCACCCAGCACCCTGAGTACTGAGCACCCAGCACCCTGAGTACTGAGCACTCAGCACCCTGAGTACTGAGCACCCAGCACCCCGAGCACTGAGCACCCAGCACCCTGAGCACTGAGCACCCGGAGGACTGAGCACCCAGCACCCTGGGCACTGAGCACCGATCACCCTGAGCACTGAGCACCCAGCACCCCGAGCACTGAGCACCCAGGACCCTGAGTCATGAGCACCCAGCACCCCGAGTACTGAGCACCCAGCACCCTGAGTACTGAGCACCCAGCACCCCGAGCACTGAGCACCCAGCACCCTGAGTACTGAGCACCCTGAGTACTGATCACTGAGCACCGAGCACCCTGAGTACTGAGCACCCTGAGGACTGAGCACCCAGCACCCTGAGCACTGAGCACCCAGCACCCTGAGTACTGAGCACTGATCACCCTGAGCACTGAGCACCCAGCACCCCGAGCACTGAGCACCCAGAACCCTGAGTACTGAGCACCCAGCACCCTGAGCACTGAGCACCCAGCACCCTGAGTACTGAACACCCAGCACCCTGAGCACTGAGCACTGAGCACCCAGCACCCTGAGCACTGAGCACTGAGCACCCAGCACCCCGAGCACTGAGTACCCAGCACCCTGAGCACTGAGCACCCAGCACCCTGAGTACTGAGCACCGATCACCCTGAGCACTGAGCACCCAGGACCCCGAGAACTGAGCACCCAGCACCCTGAGTACAGAGCACCCAGCACCCCGAGTACTGAGCACCCAGCACCCCGAGCACTGAGCAGCCAGCACCCTGAGTAGTGAGCACCCTGAGTACTGAGCACCGATCACCCTGAGCACTGAGCACCCAGCACCCTGAGTACTGAGCACCCAGCACCAGGAGCACTGAGCACCAAGCACCCTGAGCACTGAGCACCCAGCACCCTGAGTACTGAGCACCCAGCACCCTGAGTACTGAGTACCCAGCACTCGGAGAATGAGCACCCAGCACCCTGAGTACTGAGCACTAAGCACCCAGAGCACTGAGAACCCAGAACCCCGAGCACGGAGCACCCAGGAACCGGAGCACTGAGTACTGAGCACCCAGCACCCTGAGTACTGAGCACCCAACACCCTGAGTACTGAGCACCGAGCTCCCCGAGCACTGAGCACCATGAGTACTGAGCACCCAGCACCCCGAGCACTGAGCACCCAGCACCCTGAGCACTGAGCACCCGGAGGACTGAGCACCCAGCACCCTGAGCACTGATCACCCAGCACCCTTAGCACTGAGTACCCAGCACCCTGAGTACTGAGCACTGAGCAACCAGCACGCCGAGCACTGAGCACCCAGCACCCTGTGTACTTAGCACTGAGCACACTGAGTACTAAGCACTCAGCACCCTGAGTACTGAGTACCCAGGACCCTGAGCACTGAGCACCGAGCACCCCGAGCACTGAGCACCCAGCACCCTGAGCACTCAGCACCCAGCACCCCGAGCACTGAGCACCCAGCACCCTGAGCCCAGAGCACCCAGCACCCTGAGCACGGAGCACCCCGAGGACTGAGCACCCAGCACCCTGAGCACTGAGCACCCAGCACCTTGAGTACTGAGCACCGAGCACCTCGAGCACTAAGCACCCAGCACCCTGAGTACTGAGCACCCAGCACCCTGAGCACTGAGCACCCAGCACCGTGAGCAATGAGCACCCAGCACCCCGAGCACGGAGCACCCAGCACCCTGAGTACTGAGCACCCAAGACCCAGAGTACTGAGCACCCAGCACCCTGAGCACTGAGCACCCAGCACCCTGAGTACTGAGCACCCAGCACCCTGAGTACTGTACACCCAGCACCCTGAGCACTGAGCACTGAGCACCCTGAGCACTGAGTACTGAGCACTGAGCCCCCTGAGCACTGAGCACCCAGCACCCCGAGTACTGAGCACCCAGCACCCCGAGCACTGAGCACCCAGCGCCCCGAGCACTGAGCACCCAGCACCCGGAGCACTGAGCACCCAGCACCCCGAGCACTGAGCACCCAGCGCCCCGAGCACTGAGCACCCAGCACCCCGAGCACTGAGCACTGAGCACCCTGAGCACTGAGCACCCAGCACCCCGAGTACTGAGCACCCTGAGTACTGAGCACCAAGCACTCCGAGTACTGAGCACTGAGCACCCTGAGTACTGAGCACCCAGCACCCTGAGCACTGAGCACCCAGCACCCTGAGTACTGAGCACTGAGAACCCTGAGTACTGAGCACCGAGCATCCTGAGTACTGAGCACCCAGCACCCTGATCACTGAGCACGGAGCACCCCGAGGACTGAGCACCCAGCACCCTGAGCACTGAGCACCCAGCACCTTGAGCACTGAGCACCCAGCACCCTGAGCACTGAGCACGCAGCACCCCGAGCACTGAGCACCCAGCACCCTGAGTACTGAGCACAGAGCACCCTGAGCACTGAGCACCCAGCACCATGAGTACTGAGCACCCAGCACCCTGAGTACTGAGCAACCAGCACCCTGAGCACTGAGCACTGAGCACCCAGCACCCTGAGCACTGAGCACTGAGCAGCCAGCACCACAGCCCTGAGCACCCAGCACCCCGAGCACTGAGCAACCAGCACCCTGAGCACTGAACACCCAGCACCATGAGCATTGAGCACCCAGCACCCTGAGTACTGAGCACCCAACACCCAGAGTCCTGAGCACCCAGCACCCTGAGCACTGAGCACCCAGCACCCTGAGTACTGAGCACCCAGCACCCTGAATACTGAGCACCCAGCACCCTGAGCACTGAGCACTGAGCACCCAACACCCTGAGCACTGAGCACTGAGCACCCAGAACCCCGAGCACTGAGCACCCAGCACCCCGAGCACTCAGCACCCAGCACCCTGAGCACTGAGCACTGAGCACCCAGCACCCTGCGCACTGAGCACCCAGCCCCCTGAGTACTGAGCACCCAGCACCATGAGTACTGACCACCCAGCACCCTGAATACTGAGCACTCAGCACCCTGAGTACTGAGCACCGAGCACCCTGAGCACTGAGCACCCAGCACCCTGAGCACTGAGCACCCTGAGGACTGAGTACCCAGCACCCTGAGCACTGAGCACCCAGCACCCTGAGTACTGAGCACCGATCTCCCTGAGCACTGAGCATCCAGGACCCCGAGAACTGAGCACCCAGCACCCTGAGTACAGAGCACCCAGCACCCCGAGTACTGAGCACCCAGCACCCCGAGCACTGAGCAGCCAGCACCCTGAGTACTGAGCACCCTGAGTACTGAGCACCGATCACCCTGAGCACTGAGCACCCAGCAACCTGAGAACTGAGCACCCAGCACCAGGAGCACTGAGCACCAAGCACCCTGAGCACTGAGCACCCAGCACCCTGAGTACTGAGCACCCAGCACCCTGAGTACTGAGTACCCAGCACCCTGAGCACTGAGCACCCAGCACCCTGAGTACTGAGCACCGAGCACCCTGAGTACTGAGCACCCAGCACCCTTAGTACTGAGCACCCAGCACCCTGAGCACTGAGCACCCAGCACCCTGAGTACTGAGCACCCAGCACCACCCTCAGTACTGAGCACCCAGCACCCCGAGCACTGAGCACCCAGCACCCTGAGCACTGAGCACCCAGCACCCCGAGTACTGAGCACCCAGCACCCCGAGCACTGAGCACCGAGCACCCCGAGCACTGAGCACCCAGCACCCTGAGTACTGAGCACCCAGCACCCTGAGTACTGAGCACTGAGCACCCCGAGTACTGAGCACCCATCACCCCGAGCACTGACCACCCAGCAACCTGAGTACTGAGAACAGATCACCCTGAGTACTGAGCACCCAGCACCCTGAGTACTGAGCCCCCAGCACCAAGAGTACTGAGCACCCAGCACCCTGAGCACTGAGCACCCAGCACCCCGAGAATGAGCACCCAGCACCCTGAATACTGAGAACCGAGCACCCTGATTACTGAGCACCCAGCACCCTGAGTACTGAGCCCCCAGCACCCTGAGTACTGAGCACCCAGCACCCCGAGCACTGAGCACCCAGCACCCCGAGAATGAGCACCCAGCACCCTGAGTACTGAGCACCCAGCACCCTGAGTACTGAGCACTAAGCACCCAGAGCACTGAGCACCCAGCACCCCGAGCACGGAGCACCCAGGACCCCGAGCACTGAGTACTGAGCACCCAGCACCCTGAGTACTGAGCACCGAGCTCCCCGAGCACTGAGCACCCTGAGTACTGAGCACCCAGCACCCCGATCACTGAGCACCCAGCACCCTGAGCACTGATCACCCAGCACCCTGAGCACTGAGCACCCAGCACCCCGAGCACTGAGTACCCAGCACCCTGAGTACTGAGCACTGAGCAACCAGCACCCCGAGCACTGAGCACCCAGCACCCTGTGTACTTAGCACTGAGCACCCTGAGTACTAAGCACCCAGCACCCTGAGTACTGAGTACCCAGGACCATGAGCACTGAGCACCGAGCACCCCGAGCACTGAGCACCCAGCACCCTGAGCACTCAGCACCCAGCACCCCGATCACTGAGCACCCAGCACCCTGAGCGCTGAGCACCCAGCACCCTGAGCACTGAGCACCCAGCACCCTGAGTACTGAGCACCCAGCACCCTGAGTACTGAGCACCCAGCACCCTGAGCACTGAGCACTGAGCACCCAACACCCTGAGCACTGAGCACTGAGCACCCAGAACCCCGAGCACTGAGCACCCAGCACCCCGAGCACTCAGCACCCAGCACCCTGAGCACTGAGCACTGAGCACCCAGCACCCTGCGCACTGAGCACCCAGCCCCCTGAGTACTGAGCACCCAGCACCATGAGTACTGACCACCCAGCACCCTGAATACTGAGCACTCAGCACCCTGAGTACTGAGCACCGAGCACCCTGAGCACTGAGCACCCAGCACCCTGAGCACTGAGCACCCTGAGGACTGAGTACCCAGCACCCTGAGCACTGAGCACCCAGCACCCTGAGTACTGAGCACCGATCTCCCTGAGCACTGAGCATCCAGGACCCCGAGAACTGAGCACCCAGCACCCTGAGTACAGAGCACCCAGCACCCCGAGTACTGAGCACCCAGCACCCCGAGCACTGAGCAGCCAGCACCCTGAGTACTGAGCACCCTGAGTACTGAGCACCGATCACCCTGAGCACTGAGCACCCAGCAACCTGAGTACTGAGCACCCAGCACCAGGAGCACTGAGCACCAAGCACCCTGAGCACTGAGCACCCAGCACCCTGAGTACTGAGCACCCAGCACCCTGAGTACTGAGTACCCAGCACCCTGAGCACTGAGCACCCAGCACCCTGAGTACTGAGCACCGAGCACCCTGAGTACTGAGCACCCAGCACCCTTAGTACTGAGCACCCAGCACCCTGAGCACTGAGCACCCAGCACCCTGAGTACTGAGCACCCAGCACCACCCTCAGTACTGAGCACCCAGCACCCCGAGCACTGAGCACCCAGCACCCTGAGCACTGAGCACCCAGCACCCCGAGTACTGAGCACCCAGCACCCCGAGCACTGAGCACCGAGCACCCCGAGCACTGAGCACCCAGCACCCTGAGTACTGAGCACCCAGCACCCTGAGTACTGAGCACTGAGCACCCCGAGTTCTGAGCACCCATCACCCCGAGCACTGACCACCCAGCAACCTGAGTACTGAGAACAGATCACCCTGAGTACTGAGCACCCAGCACCCTGAGTACTGAGCCCCCAGCACCAAGAGTACTGAGCACCCAGCACCCTGAGCACTGAGCACCCAGCACCCCGAGAATGAGCACCCAGCACCCTGAATACTGAGAACCGAGAACCCTGATTACTGAGCACCCAGCACCCTGAGTACTGAGCCCCCAGCACCCTGAGTACTGAGCACCCAGCACCCCGAGCACTGAGCACCCAGCACCCCGAGAATGAGCACCCAGCACCCTGAGTACTGAGCACCCAGCACCCTGAGTACTGAGCACTAAGCACCCAGAGCACTGAGCACCCAGCACCCCGAGCACGGAGCACCCAGGACCCCGAGCACTGAGTACTGAGCACCCAGCACCCTGAGTACTGAGCACCGAGCTCCCCGAGCACTGAGCACCCTGAGTACTGAGCACCCAGCACCCCGATCACTGAGCACCCAGCACCCTGAGCACTGATCACCCAGCACCCTGAGCACTGAGCACCCAGCACCCCGAGCACTGAGTACCCAGCACCCTGAGTACTGAGCACTGAGCAACCAGCACCCCGAGCACTGAGCACCCAGCACCCTGTGTACTTAGCACTGAGCACCCTGAGTACTAAGCACCCAGCACCCTGAGTACTGAGTACCCAGGACCATGAGCACTGAGCACCGAGCACCCCGAGCACTGAGCACCCAGCACCCTGAGCACTCAGCACCCAGCACCCCGATCACTGAGCACCCAGCACCCTGAGCGCTGAGCACCCAGCACCCTGAGCACGGAGCACCCCGAGGACTGAGCACCCAGCACCCTGAGCACTGAGCACCCAGCACCTTGAGTACTGAGCACCGAGCACCTCGAGCACTAAGCACCCAGCACCCTGAGTACTGAGCACCCAGCACCCTGAGCACTGAGCACCCAGCACCGTGAGCAATGAGCACCCAGCACCCCGAGCACGGAGCACCCAGCACCCTGAGTACTGAGCACCCAACACCCAGAGTACTGAGCACCCAGCACCCTGAGCACTGAGCACCCAGCACCCTGAGTACTGAGCACCCAGCACCCTGAGTACTGAGCACCCAGCACCCTGAGTACTGAGCACTCAGCACCCTGAGTACTGAGCACCGAGCACCCTGAGCACTGAGCACCCAGCACCCCGAGTACTGAGCACCCAGCACCCTGAGCACTGAGCACCCAGCACCCTGAGTACTGAGCACTGAGAACCCTGAGTACTGAGCACCGAGCACCCTGAGTACTGAGCACCCAGCACCCTGATCACTGAGCACGGAGCACCCCGAGGACTGAGCACCCAGCACCCTGAGCACTGAGCACCCAGCACTTTGAGTACTGAGCACCGAGCACCCCGAGCACTGAGCACCCAGCACCCTGAGTACTGAGCACCCAGCACCCTGAGTACTGAGCAACCAGCACCCTGAGCACTGAGCACTGAGCACCCAGCACCCTGAGCACTGAGCACTGAGCACCCAGCACCACAGCCCTGAGCACCCAGCACCCCGAGCACTGAGCACCCAGCACCCTGAGCACTGAGCACCCAGCACCATGAGCATTGAGCACCCAGCACCCTGAGTACTGAGCACCCAGCACCCTGAGTACTGAGCACCCAGCACCCTGAGTACTGAGCACTCAGCACCCTGAGTACTGAGCACCGAGAACCCCGAGCACTGAGCACCCCGCACCCTGAGCACTGAGCACCCGGATTACTGAGCACCCAGCACCCTGAGCACTGAGCACCGATCACCCTGAGCACTGAGCACCCAGCACCCCGAGCACTGAGCACCCAGCACCCTGAGTACTGAGCACCCAGCACCCCGAGTACTGAGCACCCAGCACCCTGAGTACTGAGCACCCAGCACCCCGAGCACTGAGCACCCAGCACCCTGAGAACGGAGCACCCTGAGTACTGAGCACTGAGCACCGAGCACCCTGAGTACTGAGCACCCTGAGGACTGAGCACCCAGCACCCTGAGCACTGAGCACCCAGCACCCTGAGTACTGAGCACTGATCACCCTGAGCACTGAGCACCCAGCACCCCGAGCACTGAGCACCCAGAACCCTGAGTACTGAGCACCCAGCACCCTGAGCACTGAGCACCGAGCACCCTGAGTACTGAACACCCAGCACCCTGAGCACTGAGCACTGAGCACCCAGAACCCTGAGCACTGAGCACTGAGCACCCAGCACCCCGAGCACTGAGCACCCAGCACCCTGAGCACCCAGCACCCTGAGCACTGAGCACACTGAGCACTGAGCACCCTGAGCACTGAGCACTGAGCACCCAGCACCTTGAGTACTGAGCACCCATCACGCTGAGTACTGAGCACTGAGCACACAGCACCCTGAGTATTGAGCACCCAGCACCCCGAGCACTGAGCACCAAGCGCCCCGAGAACTGAGCACCCAGCACCCCGAGCACTGAGCACTGAGCACACTGAGCACTGAGCACCCAGCACCCCGAGTACTGAGCACTGAGCACCTTAGTACTGAGCACCCAGCACCCCGAGTACTGAGCACTGAGCACCCTGAGTACTGAACACCCAGCACCCTGAGCACTGAGAACCCTGAGTACTGAGCACCGAGCACCCTGATTACTGAGCACCCAGCACCCTGAGCACTGAGCACCCAGCACCCTGAGTACTGAGCACCCTGAGTACTGAGCACTGAGCACCGAGCACCCTGAGTACTGAGCACCCTGATGACTGAGCACCCAGCACCCTGAGCACTGAGCAACCAGCACCCTGAGTACTGAGCACTGATCACACTGAGCACTGAGCACCCAGCACCCCGAGCACTGAGCACCCAGAACCCTGAGTACTGAGCACCCAGCACCCTGAGCACTGAGCACCGAGCACCCTGAGTACTGAACACCCAGCACCCTGAGCACTGAGCACTGAGCACCCAGCACCCTGAGCACTGAGCACTGAGCACCCAGCACCCCGAGCACTGAGCACCCAGCACCCTGAGCACCCAGCACCCTGAGCACTGAGCACCCTGAGCACTGAGCACCCTGAGCACTGAGCACTGAGCACCCAGCACCCTGAGGACTGAGCACCCAACACTCTGAGCACTGAGCACCCAGCACGCTAAGTACTGAGCACTGAGCACACAGCACCCTTAGTACTGAGCACCCAGCACCCCGAGCACTGAGGACCCAGCGCCCCGAGAACTGAACACCCAGCACCCTGAGCACTGAGAACCCTGAGTACTGAGCACCGAGCACCCTGAATACTGAGCACCCAGCACCCTGAGCACTGAGCACGGAGCATCCCGTGGACTGAGCACCCAGCACCCTGAGCACTGTGCACCCAGCACCTTGAGTACTGAGCACCGAGCACCCCGAGCACTGAGCACCCAGCACCCTGAATACTGAGCACCCAGCACCCTGAGCACTGAGCACCCAGCACCCCGAGCACTGAGCACCCAGCACCCCGAGCACTGAGCACCCAGCACCCTGAGTACTGAGCACCCAACACCCAGAGTACTGAGCACCCAGCACCCTGAGCACTGAGCACCCAGCACCCTGAGTACTGAGCACCCAGCACCCTGAGTACTGAGCACCCAGCACCCTGAGCACTGAGCACTGAGCACCCAACACCCTGAGCACTGAGCACTGAGCACCCAGTACCCCGAGCACTGAGCACCCAGCACCCCGAGCACTGAGCACCCAGCACGCTGAGCACTGAGCACCCAGCAACCTGAGCACTGAGCACTCAGCCCCCTGAGTACTGAGCACCCAGAACCATGAGTACTGAGCACCCAGCACCCTGAGTACTGAGCACTCAGCACCCTGAGTACTGAGCACCGAGCACCCCGAGCACTGAGCACCCAGCACCCTGAGCACTGAGCACCCTGAGGACTGAGTACCCAGCACCCTGAGCACTGAGCACCCAGCACCCTGAGTACTGAGCACCGATCACCCTGAGCACTGAGCACCCAGGACCCCGAGCACTGAGCACCCAGCACCCTGAGTACAGAGCACCCAGCACCCTGAGTACTGAGCACCCAGAGTACTGAGCAACGATCACCCTGAGCACTGAGCACCCAGCACTCTGAGTACTGAGCACCCAGCACACTGAGCACTGAGCACCCTGGACCCTGAGTACTGAGCACCCAGCACCACCCTCAGCACTGAGCACCCAGCACCCCGAGCACTGAGCACCCAGCACCCTGAGCACTGAGCACCCAGCACCCCGAGTACTGAGCACCCAGCACCCCGAGTACTGAGCACCGAGCAACCCGAGCACTGAGCACCCAGCACCCTGAGTACTGAGCACGCAGCACCCCGAGCACTGAGCACCCAGCAACCTGAGTACTGAGAACAGATCACCCTGAGTACTGAGCACCCAGCACCCTGAGTACTGAGCCCCCAGCACCCTGAGTACTGAGCACCCAGCACCCCGAGCACTGAGCACCCAGCACCCTGAGAATGAGCACCCAGCACCCTGAGTACTGAGAACCGAGCACCCTGAGTACTGAGCACCCAGCACCCTGAGTACTGAGCCTCCAGCACCCTGAGTACTGAGCACCCAGCACCCCGAGCACTGAGCACCCAGCACCCCGAGAATGAGCACCCAGCACCCTGAGTACTGAGCACCCAGCACCCTGAGTACTGAGCACTAAGCACCCAGAGCACTGAGCACCCAGCACCCCGAGCACGGAGCACCCAGGACACCGAGCACTGAGTACTGAGCACCCAGCACCCTGAGTACTGAGCACCGAGCTCCCCGAGCACTGAACACCCTGAGTACTGAGCACCCAGCACCCCGATCACTGAGCACCCAGCACCCTGAGCACTGATCACCCAGCACCCTGAGCACTGAGCACCCAGCACCCTGAGTACTGAGCACCCAGCACGCTGAGTACTGAGCACCCAGCACCCCGAGCACTGAGCACCCAGCACCCTGTGTACTGAGCACTGAGCACCCTGAGTACTAAGCACCCAGCACCCTGAGTACTGAGCACCCAGGACCCTGAGCACTGAGCACCGAGCACCCCGAGCACTGAGCACCCAGCACCCTGAGCACTCAGCACCCAGCACCCCAAGCACTGAGCACCCAGCACCCTGAGTACTGAGCACCCAATACCCAGAGTACTGAGCACCCAGCACCCTGAGCACTGATCACCCAGCACTCTGAGTACTGAGCACCCAGCACCCTGAGTACTGAGCACCCAGCACCCTGAGCACTGAGCACTGAGCACACAACACCCTGAGCACTGAGCACTGAGCACCCAGCACCCCGAGCACTGAGCACCCAGCACCCCGAGCACTGAGCACCCAGCACCCTGAGCACTGAGCACCCAGCACCCTGAGCACTGAGCACCCAGGGCCCTGAGTACTGAGCACCCAGAACCATGAGTACTGAGCACCCAGCACCCTGAGTACTGAGCACTCAGCACCCTGAGTACTGAGCACCGAGAACCCCGAGCACTGAGCACCCAGCACCCTGAGCACTGAGCACCCTGAGGACTGAGTACCCTGCACCCTGAGCACTGAGAACCCAGCACCCTGAGTACTGAGCACCGATCACCCTGAGCACTGAGCACCCAGCACTCTGAGTACTGAGCACCCAGCACCCTGAGCACTGAGCACCCAGGACCCTGAGTACTGAGCACCCAGCACCACCCTCAGCACTGAGCACCCAGCACCCCGAGCACTGAGCACCCAGCACCCGGAGCACTGAGCACCCAGCACCCCGAGTACTGAGCACCCAGCACCCCAAGTACTGAGCACCGAGCACCCCGAGCACTGAGCACCCAGCACCCTGAGTACTGAGCACCCAGCATCCCGAGCACTGAGCACCCAGCAGCCTGAGTACTGAGAACAGATCACCCTGAGTACTGAGCACCGAGCACCCTGAGTACTGAGCCCCCAGCACCCTGAGTACTGAGCACCCAGCACCCCGAGCACTGAGCACCCAGCACCCCGAGATTGAGCACCCAGCACCCTGAGTACTGAGAACCGAGCACCCTGAGTACTGAGCACCCAGCACCCTGAGTACTGAGCCTCCAGCTCCCTGAGTACTGAGCACCCAGCACCCCGAGCACTGAGCACCCAGCACCCCGAGAATGAGCACCCAGCACCCTGAGTACTGAGCACCCAGCACCCTGAGTACTGAGCACTAAGCACCCAGAGCACAGAGCACCCAGCACCCCGAGCACGGAGCACCCAGGACCCCGAGCTCTGAGTACTGAGCACCCAGCACCCTGAGTACTGAGCACCGAGCTCCCCGAGCATTGAGCACCCTGAGTACTGAGCACCCAGCACCCCGATCACTGAGCACCCAGCACCCTGAGCACTGATCACGCAGCACCCTGAGCACTGAGCACCCAGCACCCTGAGTACTGAGCACCCAGCACACTGAGTACTGAGCACCCAGCACCCCGAGCACTGAGCACCCAGCACCCTGTGTACTGAGCACTGAGCACCCTGAGTACTAAGCACCCAGCACCCTGAGTACTGAGCACCCAGGACCCTGAGCACTGAGCACCGAGCACCCCGAGCACTGAGCACCCAGCACCCTGAGCACTCAGCACCCAGCACCCCAAGCACTGAGCACCCAGCACCCTGAGCACTGAGCACCCAGCACCCTGAGCACGGAGCACCCTGAGTACTGAGCACCGATCACCCTGAGCACTGAGCACCCAGCACCCTGAGTACTGAGCACCCAGCACCCTGAGTACTGAGCACCCAGGACCCTGAGCACTGAGCACCGAGCACCCCGAGCACTGAGCACCCAACACCCTGAGCACTCAGCACCCAGCACCCCAAGCACTGAGCACCCAGCACCCTGAGTACTGAGCACCCAACACCCAGAGTACTGAGCACCCAGCACCCTGAGCACTGAGCACCCAGCACCCTGAGTACTGAGCACCCAGCACCCCGAGCACTGAGCACCCAGCACCCTGAGAACTCAGCACCCAGCACCCCAAGCACTGAGCACCCAGCACCCTGAGTACTGAGCACCCAACACCCAGAGTACTGAGCACCCAGCACCCTGAGCACTGAGCACCCAGCACCCTGAGTACTGAGCACCCAGCACCCTGAGTACTGAGCACCCAGCACCCTGAGCACTGAGCACTGAGCACCCAACACCCTGAGCACTGAGCACCCAGCACCCCGAGCACTGAGCACCCAGCACCCTGAGCACTGAGCACCCAGGACCCTGAGTACTGAGCACCCAGCACCACCCTCAGCACTGAGCACCCAGCACCCCGAGCACTGAGCACCCAGCACCCTGAGCACTGAGCACCCAGCACCCCGAGTACTGAGCACCCAGCACCCCGAGTACTGAGCACCGAGCACCCCGAGCACTGAGCACCCAGCACCCTGAGTACTGAGCACCCAGCACCCCGAGCACTGAGCACCCAGCAACCTGAGTACTGAGAACAGATCACCCTGAGTACTGAGCACCGAGCACCCTGAGTACTGAGCCCCCAGCACCCTGAGTACTGAGCACCCAGCACCCCGAGCACTGAGCACCCAGCACCCCGAGAATGAGCACCCAGCACCCTGAGTACTGAGAACCGAGCACCCTGAGTACTGAGCACCCAGCACCCTGAGTACTGAGCCTCCAGCTCCCTGAGTACTGAGCACCCAGCACCCCGAGCACTGAGCACCCAGCACCCCGAGAATGAGCACCCAGCACCCTGAGTACTGAGCACCCAGCACCCTGAGTACTGAGCACTAAGCACCCAGAGCACTGAGCACCCAGCACCCCGAGCACGGAGCACCCAGGACCCCGAGCTCTGAGTACTGAGCACCCAGCACCCTGAGTACTGAGCACCCAGCACCCCGATCACTGAGCACCCAGCACCCTGAGCACTGATCACCCAGCACCCTGAGCACTGAGCACCCAGCACCCTGAGTACTGAGCACCCAGCACACTGAGTACTGAGCACCCAGCACCCCGAGCACTGAGCACCCAGCACCCTGTGTACTGAGCACTGAGCACCCTGAGTACTAAGCACCCAGCACCCTGAGTACTGAGCACCCAGGACCCTGAGCACTGAGCACCGAGCACCCCGAGCACTGAGCACCCAGCACCCTGAGCACTCAGCACCCAGCACCCCAAGCACTGAGCACCCAGCACCCTGAGCACGGAGCACCCTGAGTACTGAGCACCGATCACCCCGAGCACTGAGCACCCAGCACCCTGAGTACTGAGCACCCAGCACCCTGAGTACTGAGCACCCAGGACCCTGAGCACTGAGCACCGAGCACCCCGAGCACTGAGCACCCAGCACCCTGAGCACTCAGCACCCAGCACCCCAAGCACTGAGCACCCAGCACCCTGAGTACTGAGCACCCAACACCCAGAGTACTGAGCACCCAGCACCCTGAGCACTGAGCACCCAGCACCCTGAGTACTGAGCACCCAGCACCCTGAGTACTGAGCACCCAGCACCCTGAGCACTGAGCACTGAGAACCCAACACCCTGAGCACTGAGCACTGAGCACCCAGCACCCCGAGCACTGAGCACCCAGCACCCCGAGCACTGAGCACCCAGCACCCTGAGCACTGAGCACCCAGCAACCTGAGCACTGAGCACCCAGCCCCCTGAGTACTGAGCACCCAGAACCATGAGTACTGAGCACCCAGCACCCTGAGTACTGAGCACTCAGCACCCTGAGTACTGAGCACCGAGCACCCCGAGCACTGAGCACCCAGCACCCTGAGCACTGAGCACCCTGAGGACTGAGTACCCAGCACCCTGAGCACTGAGCACCCAGCACCCTGAGTACTGAGCACCGATCACCCTGAGCACTGAGCACCCAGCACTCTGAGTACTGAGCACCCAGCACCCTGAGCACTGAGCACCCAGGACCCTGAGTACTGAGCACCCAGCACCACCCTCAGCACTGAGCACCCAGCACCCCGAGCACTGAGCACCCAGCACCCTGAGCACTGAGCACCCAGCACCCCGAGTACTGAGCACCCAGCACCCCGAGTACTGAGCACCGAGCACCCCGAGCACTGAGCACCCAGCACCCTGAGTACTGAGCACCCAGCACCCCGAGCACTGAGCACCCAGCAACCTGAGTACTGAGAACAGATCACCCTGAGTACTGAGCACCGAGCACCCTGAGTACTGAGCCCCCAGCACCCTGAGTACTGAGCACCCAGCACCCCGAGCACTGAGCACCCAGCACCCCGAGAATGAGCACCCAGCACCCTGAGTACTGAGAACCGAGCACCCTGAGTACTGAGCACCCAGCACCCTGAGTACTGAGCCTCCAGCACCCTGAGTACTGAGCACCCAGCACCCCGAGCACTGAGCACCCAGCACCCCGAGAATGAGCACCCAGCACCCTGAGTACTGAGCACCCAGCACCCTGAGTACTGAGCACTAAGCACCCAGAGCACTGAGCACCCAGCACCCCGAGCACGGAGCACCCAGGACCCCGAGCACTGAGTACTGAGCACCCAGCTCCCTGAGTACTGAGCACCGAGCTCCCCGAGCATTGAGCACCCTGAGTACTGAGCACCCAGCACCCCGATCACTGAGCACCCAGCACCCTGAGCACTGATCACCCAGCACCCTGAGCACTGAGCACCCAGGACCCTGAGCACTGAGCACCGAGCACCCCGAGCACTGAGCACCCAGCACCCTGAGCACTCAGCACCCAGCACCCCAAGCACTGAGCACCCAGCACCCTGAGCACTGAGCACCCAGCACCCTGAGCACGGAGCACCCTGAGTACTGAGCACCGATCACCCTGAGCACTGAGCACCCAGCACCCTGAGTACTGAGCACCCAGCACATTGAGCACTGAGCTCCAAGCACCCTGAGCACTGAGCACCCAGCACCCTGAGCACTGAGCACCCAGCACCTTGAGTACTGAGCACTGAGCACCCCGAGTACTGAGCACCCAGCACCCCGAGCACTGAGCACCCAGCAACCTGAGTACTGAGAACAGATCACCCTGAGTACTGAGCACCCAGCACACTGAGTACTGAGCCCCCAGCACCCTGAGTACTGAGCACCCAGCACACTGAGTACTGAGCACCCAGCACCCCGAGCACTGAGCACCCAGCACCCTGTGTACTGAGCACTGAGCACCCTGAGTACTAAGCACCCAGCACCCTGAGTACTGAGCACCCAGGACCCTGAGCACTGAGCACCGAGCACCCCGAGCACTGAGCACCCAGCACCCTGAGCACTCAGCACCCAGCACCCCAAGCACTGAGCACCCAGCACCCTGAGCACTGAGCACCCAGCACCCTGAGCACGGAGCACCCTGAGTACTGAGCACCGATCACCCTGAGCACTGAGCACCCAGCACCCTGAGTACTGAGCACCCAGCACATTGAGCACTGAGCTCCAAGCACCCTGAGCACTGAGCACCCAGCACCCTGAGCACTGAGCACCCAGCACCTTGAGTACTGGGCACTGAGCACCCCGAGTACTGAGCACCCAGCACCCCGAGCACTGAGCACCCAGCAACCTGAGTACTGAGAACAGATCACCCTGAGTACTGAGCACCCAGCACCCTGAGTACTGAGCCCCCAGCACCCTGAGTACTGAGCACCCAGCACCCCGAGCACTGAGCACCCAGCACCCCGAGAATGAGCACCGAGCACCCTGAGTACTGAGAACCGAGCACCCTGAATACTGAGCACCCAGCACCCTGAGTACTGAGCCTCCAGCACCCTGAGTACTGAGCACCCAGCACCCCGAGAATGAGCACCCAGCACCCTGAGTACTGAGCACCCAGCACCCTGAGTACTGAGCACTAAGCACCCAGAGCACTGAGCACCCAGCACCCCGAGCACGGAGTACCCAGGACCCTGAGCACTGAGTACTGAGCACCCAGCACCCTGAGTACTGAGCACCCAGCACCCTGAGTACTGAGCAACCAGCACCCTGAGCACTGAGCACTGAGCACCCAGCACCCTGAGCACGGAGCACTGAGCACCCAGCACCACAGCCCTGAGCACCCAGCACCCCGAGCACTGAGCACCCAGCACCCTGAGCACTGAGCACCCAGCACCCTGAGTACTGAGCACCCAGCACCCTGAGTACTGAGCACCCAGCAACCCGAGCACTGAGCACCCAGCAACCCGAGCACTGAGCACCCAGCACCCTGAGTACTGAGCACCCAGCACCCCGAGTACTGAGCACCCAGCACCCTGAGTACTGAGCACCCAGCACCCCGAGCACTGAGCACCCAGCACCCTGAGTACTGAGCACCCTGAGTACTGAGCACTGAGCACCGAGCACCCTGAGTACTGAGCACCTTGAGGACTGAGCACCCAGCACCCTGAGCACTGAGCACCCAGCACCCTGAGTACTGAGCACTGATCACCCTGAGCAATGAGCACCCAGCACCCCGAGCACTGAGCACCCAGCACCCTGAGTACTGAGCACCCAGCACCTTGAGCACTGAGCACCGAGCACCCTGAGTACTGAACACCCAGCACGCTCAGCACTGAGCACTGAGCACCCAGCACCCTGAACACTGAGCACTGAGCACCCAGCACCCCGAGCACTGAGCACCCAGCACCCTGAGCACCCAGAACCCTGAGCACTGAGCACCCTGAGCACTGAGCACCCTGAGCACTGAGCACTGAGCACCCAGCTCCCTGAGTACTGAGCACCCAACACTCTGAGCACTGAGCACCCAGCACGCTGAGTACTGAGCACTGAGCACACAGCACCCCGAGCACTGAGCACCCAGCACCCCGAGCACTGAGCACTGAGCACACTGAGCACTGAGCACCCAGAACCCCGAGTACTGAGCACTGAGCACCCTGAGTACTGAGCACCCAGCACCCTGAGCACTGAGAATCCTGAGTACTGAGCACCGAGCACCCTGAGTACTGAGCACCCAGCACCCTGAGCACTGAGCACGGAGCACCCCGAGGACTGAGCACCCAGCACCCTGAGCACTGAGCACCCAGCACCTTGAGTACTGAGCACCGAGCACCCCGAGCACTGAGCACCCAGCACGCTGAATACTGAGCACCCAGCACCCTGAGCACTGAGCACCCAGCACCCCGAGCACTGAGCACCCAGCACCCGGAGCACTGAGCACCCAGCACACTGAGTACTGAGCACCCAACACCCAGAGTACTGAGCACCCAGCACCCTGAGCACTCAGCACCCAGCACCCTGAGTACTGAGCACCCAGCACCCTGAGTACTGAGAACTCAGCACCCTGAGCACTGAGCACTGAGCACCCAGCACCCCGAGCACTGAGCACCCAGCACCCTGAGCACTGAGCACCCAGCACCCTGAGCACTGAGCACCCAGCCCCCTGAGTACTGAGCACCCAGCACCCTGAGTACTGAGAACCCAGCACCCTGAGCACTGAGCACTGAGCACCCAGCACCCCGAGCACTGAGCACCCAGCACCCTGAGCACTGAGCACCCAGCCCCCTGAGTACTGAGCACCCAGCACCATGAGCACTGAGCACCCAGCACCCTGAGCACTGAGCACCCTGAGGACTGAGCACCCAGCACCCTGAGCACTGAGCAACCAGCACCCTGAGTACTGAGCACTGATCTCCCTGAACACTGAGCACCCAGGACCCCGAGCACTGAGCACCCAGCACCCTGAGTACAGAGCACCCTGAGTACTGAGCACCGATCACCCTGAGCACTGAGCACCCAGCACCCTGAGTACTGAGCACCCAGCACCCTGAGCACTGAGCACCCAGCACCCTGAGCACTGCGCTCCCAGCACCCTGAGTACCGAGCACCCAGCACCCTGAGTACTGAGTACCCAGCACACTGAGCACTGAGCACCCAGCACCCTGAGTACTGAGCACCCAGCACCCTGAGTACTGAGCACCCAGCACCACCCTCAGCACTGAGCACCCAGCACCCCGAGCACTGAGCACCCAGCACCCTGAGCACTGAGCACCCAGCACCCCGAGTACTGAGCACCCAGCACCCCGAGTACTGAGCACCGAGCACCCCGAGCACTGAGCACCCAGCACACTGAGTACTGAGCACCCAGCACCCTGAGTACTGAGCACTGAGCACCCCGAGTACTGAGCACCCAGCACCCCGAGCACTGAGCACCCAGCAACCTGAGTACTGAGAACAGATCACCCTGAGTACTGAGCACCCAGCACCCTGAGTACTGAGCACTGAGCACCCCGAGTACTGAGCACCCAGCACCCCGAGCACTGAGCACTCAGCACCCTGACAATGAGCACCCAGCACCATGAGTACTGAGCACCCAGCACCCTGAGTACTGAGCACTAAGCACCCAGAGCACTGAGCACACAGCACCCCAAGCACGGAGCACCCAGGACCCCGAGCACTGAGAACTGTGCACCCAGCACACTGAGTACTGAGCACCGAGCTCCCCGAGCACTGAGCACCCTGAGTACTGAGCACCCAGCACCCCGATCACTGAGCACCCAGCACCCTGAGCACTGAGCACCCAGCACCCTTAGCACTGAGCACCCAGCACCCTGAGTACTGAGCACCCAGCACGCTGAGTACTGAGCACCCAGCACCCCGAGCACTGAGCACCAAGCACCCTGACTACTGACCACTGAGCACCCAGCACCCCGAGCACTGAGCACCCAAGCACCCTGTGTACTGAGCACTGAGCACCCTGAGTACTAAGCACCCAGCACCCTGAGTACTGAGCACCCAGGACCCTGAGCACTGAGCATCGAGCACCCCGAGCACTGATCACCCAGCACCCTGAGCACTCAGCACCCAGCACCCCGAGCACTGAGCACCCAGCACCCTGAGCACTGAGCACCCAGCACCCTGAGCACGGAGCACCCCGAGGACTGAGCACCCAGCACCCTGAGCACTGAGCACCCAGCACCTTGAGTACTGAGCACCGAGCACCCCGAGCACTAAGCACCCAGCACCCTGAGTACTGAGCACCCAGCACCCTGAGCACTGAGCACACAGCACCCTGAGCACTGAGCACCCAGCACCCCGAGCACGGAGCACCCAGCACCCTGAGTACTGAGCACACAACACCCAGAGTACTGAGCACCCAGCACCCTGAGCACTGAGCACCCAGCACCCCGTGTACTGAGCACCCAGCACCCTGAGTACTGAGCAACCAGCACCCTGAGCACTGAGCACCCGGAGGACTGAGCATCCAGCACCCTGAGCACTGAGCACCGATCACCCTGAGCACTGAGCACCCAGCACCCCGAGCACTGAGCACCCAGCACCCTGAGCACTGAGCACCCAGCACCCCGAGCACTGAGCACTGAGCACCCTGAGTACTGAGCACCCAGCACCCTGAGCACTGAGCACCGAGCACCCTGAGTACTGAACACCCAGCACTCTGAGTACTGAGCACTGAGCACACAGCACCCCGAGCACTGAGCACCCAGCACCCCGAGCACTGAGCACTGAGCACACTGAGCACTGAGCACCCAGAACCCCGAGTACTGAGCCCTGAGCACCCTGAGTACTGAGCACCCAGCACCCGGAGCACTGAGAACCCTGAGTACTGAGCACCGAGCACCCTGAGTACTGAGCACCCAGCACCCTGAGCACTGAGCACGGAGCACCCCGAGGACTGAGAACCCAGCACCCTGAGCACTGAGCACCCAGCACCTTGAGTACTGAGCACCGAGCACCCCGAGCACTGAGCACCCAGCACGCTGAATACTGAGCACCCAGCACACAGAGCACTGAGCACCCAGCACCCCGAGCACTGAGCACCCAGCACGCAGAGCACTGAGCACCCAGCACACTGAGTACTGAGCACCCAACACCCAGAGTACTGAGCACCCAGCACCCTGAGCACTGAGCACCCAGCACCCTGAGTACTGAGCACCCAGCACCCTGAGTACTGAGAACCCAGCACCCTGAGCACTGAGCACCCAACACCCTGAGCACTGAGCACTGAGCACCCAGCACCCCGAGCACTGAGCACCCAGCACCCTGAGCACTGAGCACCCAGCACCCTGAGCACTGAGCACCCAGCCCCCTGAGTACTGAGCACCCAGCACCATGAGTACTGAGCACCCAGCACCCTGAGTACTGAGCACCGAGCACCGCGAGCACTGAGCACCCAGCACCCTGAGCACTGAGCACCCTGAGGACTGAGCACCCAGCACCCTGAGCACCGAGCACCCAGCACCCTGAGTACTGAGCACCGATCTCCCTGAGCACTGAGCACCCAGGACCCCGAGCACTGAGCACCCAGCACCCTGAGCACCGATCACCCTGTGCACTGAGCACCCAGGACCCTGAGTACTGAGCACCCAGCACCACCCTCAGCACTGAGCACCCAGCACCCTGAGCACTGAGCACCCAGCACCCCGAGTACTGAGCACCCAGCACCCCGAGTACTGAGCACCGAGCACCCCGAGCACTGAGCACCCAGCACCCTGAGTACTGAGCACCCAGCACCCCGAGCACTGAGCACCCAGCACCCCGAGAATGAGCACCCAGCACCCTGAGTACTGAGAACCGAGCACCCTGAGTACTGAGCACCCAGCACCCTGAGTACTGAGCCTCCAGCACCCTGAGTACTGAGCACCCAGCACCCCGAGCACTGAGCACCCAGCACCCCGAGAATGAGCACCCAGCACCCTGAGTACTGAGCACCCAGCACCCTGAGTACTGAGCACTAAGCACCCAGAGCACTGAGCACCCAGCACCCCGAGCACGGAGCACCCAGGACCCCGAGCACTGAGTACTGAGCACCCAGCACCCTGAGTACTGAGCACCGAGCTCCCCGAGCATTGAGCACCCTGAGTACTGAGCACCCAGCACCCCGATCACTGAGCACCCAGCACCCTGAGCACTGATCACCCAGCACCCTGAGCACTGAGCACCCAGCACCCTGAGTACTGAGCACCCAGCACACTGAGTACTGAGCACCCAGCACCCCGAGCACTGAGCACCCAGCACCCTGTGTACTGAGCACTGAGCACCCTGAGTACTAAGCACCCAGCACCCTGAGTACTGAGCACCCAGGACCCTGAGCACTGAGCACCGAGCACCCCGAGCACTGAGCACCCAGCACCCTGAGCACTCAGCACCCAGCACCCCAAGCACTGAGCACCCAGCACCCTGAGCACTGAGCACCCAGCACCCTGAGCACGGAGCACCCTGAGTACTGAGCACCGATCACCCTGAGCACTGAGCACCCAGCACCCTGAGTACTGAGCACCCAGCACATTGAGCACTGAGCACCAAGCACCCGGAGCACTGAGCACCCAGCACCCTGAGCACTGAGCACCCAGCACCTTGAGTACTGAGCACTGAGCACCCCGAGTACTGAGCACCCAGCACCCCGAGCACTGAGCTCCCAGCAACCTGAGTACTGAGAACAGATCACCCTGAGTACTGAGCACCTAGCACCCTGAGTACTGAGCCCCCAGCACCCTGAGTACTGAGCACCCAGCACCCAGAGCACTGAGCACCCAGCACCCCGAGAATGAGCACCCAGCAACCTGAGTACTGAGAACCGAGCACCCTGAGTACTGAGCACCCAGCACCCTGAGTACTGAGCCTCCAGCACCCTGAGTACTGAGCACCCAGCACCCCGAGCACTGAGCACCCAGCACCCTGTGTACTGAGCACTGAGCACCCTGAGTACTAAGCACCCAGCACCCTGAGTACTGAGCACCCAGGACCCTGAGCACTGAGCACCGAGCATCCTGAGCACTGAGCACCCAGCACCCTGAGAACTCAGCACCCAGCACCCCGAGCACTGAGCACCCAGCACCCTGAGCACTGAGCACCCAGCACCCTGAGCAGGGAGCACCCCGAGGACTGAGCACCCAGCACCCTGAGCACTGAGCACCCAGCACCTTGAGTACTGAGCACTGAGCACCCCGAGCACTAAGCACCCAGCACCCTGAGTACTGAGCACCCAGCACGCTGAGCACTGAGCACCCAGCACCCTTAGCACTGAGCAGCCAGCACCCCGAGCACGGAGCACCCAGCACCCTGAGTACTGAGCACCCAACACCCAGAGTACTGAGCACCCAGCACCCTGAGCACTGAGCACCCAGCACCCCGAGTACTGAGCACCCAGCACCCAGAGTACTGAGCACCCAGCACCCTGAGCACTGAGCACCCAGCACCCTGAGTACTGAGCACCCAGCACACGAGTACTGAGCACCCAGCACCCTGAGCACTGAGCACCCGGGGGACTGAGCACCCAGCACCCTGAGCACAGAGCACCGATCACCCTGAGCACTGAGCACCCAGCACCCCGAGCACTGAGCACCCAGCACACTGAGTACTGAGCACCCAGCACCCCGAGTACTGAGCACCCAGCATCCTGAGTACTGAGCACCCAGCACCCCGAGCACTGAGCACTCAGCACCCTTAGTACTGAGCACCCTGAGTACTGAGCACTGAGCACCGAGCACCCTGAGTACTGAGCACCCTGAGGACTGAGCACCCAGCACCCTGAGCACTGAGCAGCCAGCACCCTGAGTACTGAGCACTGATCACCCTGAGCACCCAGCACCCTGAGCACTGAGCACCCAGCACCCTGAGTACTGAGCACCCAGCACCCTGAGCACTGAGCACCGAGCACCCTGAGTACTGAACACCCAGCACCCTGAGCACTGAGCACCCGGAGGACTGAGCACCCAGCACCCTGAGCACTGAGCACCGATCACCCTGAGCACTGAGCACCCAGCACCCTGAGTA
This sequence comes from Microtus oregoni, assembly GCF_018167655.1. Taxonomy (NCBI): domain Eukaryota; kingdom Metazoa; phylum Chordata; class Mammalia; order Rodentia; family Cricetidae; genus Microtus; species Microtus oregoni. The sequence goes on along the minus strand of NW_024543120.1, from coordinate 54,322 downwards.
CTGAGCACCCAGCACCCTGAGTACTGAGCACCCAGGACCCTGAGCACTGAGCACCCGGAGGACTGAGCACCCAGCACCCTGAGTACTGAGCACCGAGCACCCCGAATACTGAGCACCCAGCACCCTGAGTACTGAGCACCCAGCACCCCGAGCACTGAGCACCCAGCACCCTGAGTACTGAGCACCCTGAGTACTGAGCACTGAGCACCGAGCACCCTGAGTACTGAGCACCCTGAGGACTGAGCACCAAGCACAATGAGCACTGAGCACCCAGCACCCTGAGTACTGAGCATAGATCACCCTGATCACTGAGCACCCTGCACCCCGAGCACTGAGCACCCAGCACCCTGAGTACTGAGCACCCAGCACCCTGAGCACTGAGCACCCAACACTCTGAGCACTGAGCACCCAGCACGCTGAGTACTGAGCACCGATCACCCTGAGCACTGAGCACCTAGGACCCCGAGCACTGAGCACCCAGCACCCTGAGTACAGAGCACCCAGCATCCTGAGTACTGAGCACCCAGCACCCCGAGCACTGAGCACTCAGCACCCTTAGTACTGAGCACCCTGAGTACTGAGCACTGAGCACCGAGCACCCTGAGTACTGAGCACCCTGAGGACTGAGCACCCAGCACCCTGAGCACTGAGCAGCCAGCACCCTGAGTACTGAGCACTGATCACCCTGAGCACCCAGCACCCTGAGCACTGAGCACCCAGCACCCTGAGTACTGAGCACCCAGCACCCTGAGCACTGAGCACCGAGCACCCTGAGTACTGAACACCCAGCACCCTGAGCACTGAGCACCCGGAGGACTGAGCACCCAGCACCCTGAGCACTGAGCACCGATCACCCTGAGCACTGAGCACCCAGCACCCTGAGTACTGAGCACCCAGCACCCTGAGTACTGAGCACCCAGCACCCTGAGCACTGAGCACCCGGAGGACTGAGCACCCAGCACCCTGAGTACTGAGCACCGAGCACCCCGAGTACTGAGCACCCAGCACCCTGAGTACTGAGCACCCAGCACCCCGAGCACTGAGCACCCAGCACCCTGAGTACTGAGCACCCTGAGTACTGAGCACTGAGCACCGAGCACCCTGAGTACTGAGCACCCTGAGGACTGAGCACCCAGCACAATGAGCACTGAGCACCCAGCACCCTGAGTACTGAGCATAGATCACCCTGATCACTGAGCACCCTGCACCCCGAGCACTGAGCACCCAGCACCCTGAGTACTGAGCACCCAGCACCCTGAGCACTGAGCACCAAGCACCCTGAGTACTGAACACCCAGCACCCTGAGCACTGAGCACTGAGCACCCAGCACCCTGAGCACTGAGCACTGAGCACCCAGTACCATGAGCACCCAGCACCCTGAGCACTGAGCACCCTGAGCACTGAGCACCCTGAGCACTGAGCACTGAGCACCCAGCACCCTGAGTACTGAGCACCCAACACTCTGAGCACTGAGCACCCAGCACGCTGAGTACTGAGCACCGATCACCCTGAGCACTGAGCACCTAGGACCCCGAGCACTGAGCACCCAGCACCCTGAGTACAGAGCACCCAGCACCCCGTGTACTGAGCACCCAGCACCCCGAGCACTGAGCACCCAGCGCCCTGAGTACTGAGCACCGATCACCATGAGCACTGAGCACCCAGCACCCTGAGTACTGAGCACCCAGCAGCCTGAGCACTGAGCACCCAACACCCTGAGCACTGAGCACCCAGCACCCTGAGTACTGAGCACCCAGCACCCTGAGTACTGAGTACCCAGCACCCTGAGCACTGAGCACCCAGCACCCTGAGTACTGAGCACCGAGCACCCTGAGTACTGAGCACCCAGCACCCTTAGTACTGAGCACCCAGCACCCTGAGCACTGAGCACCCAGCACCCTGAGTACTGAGCACCCAGCACCACCCTCAGGACTGAGCACCCAGCACCCCGAGCACTGAGCACCCAGCACCCTGAGCACTGAGCACCCAGCACCCCGAGTACTGAGCACCCAGCACCCCGAGTACTGAGCACCGAGCACCTCGAGCACTGAGCACCCAGCACCCTGAGTACTGAGCACCCAGCACCCTGAGTACTGAGCACTGAGCACCCCGAGTACTGAGCACCCAGCACCCCGAGCACTGAGCACCCAGCAACCTGAGTACTGAGAACAGATCACCCTGAGTACTGAGCACCCAGCACCCTGAGTACTGAGCCCCCAGCACCCTGAGTACTGAGCACCCAGCACCCCGAGCACTGAGCACCCAGCACCCTGAGAATGAGCACCCAGCACCCTGAGTACTGAGAACCGAGCACCCTGAGTACTGAGCACCCAGCACCCTGAGTACTGAGCCCCTAGAACCCTGAGAATGAGCACCCAGCACCATGAGTACTGAGCACCCAGCACCCTGAGTACTGAGCACTAAGCACCCAGAGCACTGAGAACCCAGCACCCCGAGCACGGAGCACCCAGGACCCCGAGCACTGAGAACTGAGCACCCAGCACACTGAGTACTGAGCACCGAGCTCCCCGAGCACTCAGCACCCTGAGTACTGATCACCCATCACCCCGATCACTGAGCACCCAGCACCCTGAGCACTGAGCACCCAGCACCCTGAGTACTGAGCACCCAGCACCCTGAGTACTGAGCAACCAGCACGCTGAGTACTGAGCACCCAGCACCCCGAGCACTGAGCACCCAGCACCCTGAGTACTGAGCACTGAGCACCCAGCACCCCGAGCACTGAGCACCCAGCACCCTGTGTACTGAGCACTGAGCACCCTGAGTACTAAGCACCCAGCACCCTGAGTACTGAGCACCCAGGAACCTGAGCACTGAGCACCGAGCATCCCGAGCACTGAGCACCCAGCACCCTGAGAACTCAGCACCCAGCACCCCGAGCACTGAGCACCCAGCACCCTGAGCACTGAGCACCCAGCACCCTGAGCAGGGAGCACCCCGAGGACTGAGCACCCAGCACCCTGAGCACTGAGCACCCAGCACCTTGAGTACTGAGCACTGAGCACTCCGAGCACTAAGCACCCAGCACCCTGAGTACTGAGCACCCAGCACGCTGAGCACTGAGCACCCAGCACCCTTAGCACTGAGCAGCCAGCACCCCGAGCACGGAGCACCCAGCACCCTGAGTACTGAGCACCCAACACCCAGAGTACTGAGCACCCAGCACCCTGAGCACTGAGCACCCAGCACCCCGAGTACTGAGCACCCAGCACCCTGAGTACTGAGCACCCAGCACCCTGAGCACTGAGCACCCGGAGGACTGAGCACCGAGCACCCCGAACACTGAGCACCCAGCACCCTGAATACTGAGCCCCTAGCACCCTGAGAATGAGCACCCAGCACCATGAGTACTGAGCACCCAGCACCCTGAGTACTGAGCACTAAGCACCCAGAGCACTGAGCACCCAGCACCCCGAGCACGGAGCACCCAGGACCCCGAGCACTGAGAACTGAGCACCCAGCACCCTGAGTAATGAGCACCGAGCTCCCCGAGCACTGAGCACCCTGAGTACTAAGCACCCAGCACCCCGATCACTGAGCACCCAGCACCCTGAGCACTGAGACACCAGCACCCTGAGCACTGAGCACCCAGCACCCTGAGTATTGAGCACCCAGCACGCTGAGTACTGAGCACCCAGCACCCCGAGCACTGAGCACCCAGCACCCTGAGTACTGAGCACTGAGCACCCAGCACCCCGAGCACTGAGCACCCAGCACCCTGTGTACTGAGCACTGAGCACCCTGAGTACTAAGCACCCAGCACCCTGAGTACTGAGCACCCAGGACCCTGAGCACTGAGCACCGAGCACCCCGAGCACTGAGCACCCAGCACCCTGAGCACTCAGCACCCAGCACCCCGAGCACTGAGCACCCAGCACCCTGAGCACTGAGCACCCAGCACCTTGAGTACTGAGCACCGAGCACCCCGAGCACTAAGCACCCAGCACCCTGAGAACTGAGCACCCAGCACCCTGAGCACTGAGCACCCAGCACCCTGAGCACTGAGCACCCAGCACCCCGAGCACGGAGCACCCAGCACCCTGAGTACTGAGCACCCAACGCCCAGAGTACTGAGCACCCAGCACCCTGAGCACTGAGCACCCAGCACCCTGAGTACTGAGCACCCAGCACACTGAGTACTGAGCACCCAGCACCCTGAGCACTGAGCACCCGGGGGACTGAGCACCCAGCACCCTGAGCACAGAGCACCGATCACCCTGAGCACTGAGCACCCAGCACCCCTAGCACTGAGCTCCCAGCACACTGAGTACTGAGCACCCAGCACCCCGAATACTGAGCACCCAGCATCCTGAGTACTGAGCACCCAGCACCCCGAGCACTGAGCACTCAGCACCCTGAGTACTGAGCACCCTGAGTACTGAGCACTGAGCACCGAGCACCCTGAGTACTGAGCACCCTGAGGACTGAGCACCCAGCACCCTGAGCACTGAGCACCCAGCACCCTGAGTACTGAGCACTGATCACCCTGAGCACTGAGCACCCAGCACCCCGAGCCCTGAGCACCCAGCACCCTGAGTACTGAGCACCCAGCACCCTGAGCACTGAGCACCGAGCACCCTGAGTACTGACCACCCAGCACCCTGAGCACTGAGCACTGAGCACCCAGCACCCTGAGCACTGAGCAATGAGCACCCAGCACCCCGAGCACTGAGCACCCCGCACCCTGAGCACCCAGCACCCTGAGCACTGAGCACCCTGAGCACTGAGCAGTCTGAGCACTGAGCACTGAGCACCCAGCACCCTGAGTACTGAGCACCCAACACTCTGAGCACTGAGAACCCAGCACGCTGAGTACTGAGCACTGAGCACACAGCACCCTGAGTACTGAGCACCTAGCACCCCGAGCACTGAGCCCCCAGCACCCCGAGCACTGAGCACTGAGCACACTGAGCACTGAGCACCCAGCACCCCGAGTACTGAGCACTGAGCACCCTCAATACTGAGCACCCAGCACCCCTAGTACTGAGCACTGAGCACCCTGAGTACTGAGCACCCAGCACCCTGAGCACTGAGAACCCTGAGTACTGAGCACCGAGCACCCTGAGTACTGAGCACCCAGCACCCTGAGTACTGAGCACTAAGCACCCAGAGCACTGAGCACCCAGCACCCCGAGCACGGAGCACCCAGGACCCCGAGCACTGAGAACTGAGCACCCAGGACCCTGAGTAATGAGCACCGAGCTCCCCGAGCACCTAGCACCCTGAGTACTAAGCACCCAGCACCCCGATCACTGAGCACCCAGCACCCTGAGCACTGAGACACCAGCACCCTGAGCACTGAGCACCCAGCACCCTGAGTATTGAGCACCCAGCACGCTGAGTACTGAGCACCCAGCACCCCGAGCACTGAGCACCCAGCACCCTGAGTACTGAGCACTGAGCACCCAGCACCCCGAGCACTGAGCACCCAGCACCCTGTGTACTGAGCACTGAGCACCCTGAGTACTAAGCACCCAGCACCCTGAGTACTGAGCACCCAGGACCCTGAGCACTGAGCACCGAGCACCCCGAGCACTGAGCACCCAGCACCCTGAGCACTCAGCACCCAGCACCCCGAGCACTGAGCACCCAGCACCCTGAGCACTGAGCACCCAGCACCTTGAGTACTGAGCACCGAGCACCCCGAGCACTAAGCACCCAGCACCCTGAGTACTGAGCACCCAGCACCCTGAGCACTGAGCACCCAGCACCCTGAGCACTGAGCACCCAGCACCCCGAGCACGGAGCACCCAGCACCCTGAGTACTGAGCACCCAACACCCAGAGTACTGAGCACCCAGCACCCTGAGCACTGAGCACCCAGCACCCTGAGTACTGAGCACCCAGCACACTGAGTACTGAGCACCCAGCACCCTGAGCACTGAGCACCCGGGGGACTGAGCACCCAGCACCCTGAGCACAGAGCACCGATCACCCTGAGCACTGAGCACCCAGCACCCCGAGCACTGAGCACCCAGCACACTGAGTATTGAGCACCCAGCACCCCGAGTACTGAGCACCCAGCATCCTGAGTACTGAGCACCCAGCACCCCGAGCACTGAGCACTCAGCACCCTGAGTACTGAGCACCCTGAGTACTGAGCACTGAGCACCGAGCACCCTGAGTACTGAGCACCCTGAGGACTGAGCACCCAGCACCCTGAGCACTGAGCACCCAGCACCCTGAGTACTGAGCACCCAGCACACCGATCACTGAGCAACCAGCACCCTGAGCACTGAGCACCCAGAACCCTGAGCACTGAGCACCCAGCACACTGAGTACTGAGCACCCAGCACGCTGAGTACTGAGCACCCAGCACCCCGAGCACTGAGCACCCAGCACCCTGAGTACTGAGCACTGAGCACCCAGCACCCCGAGCACTGAGCACCCAGCACCCTGTGTACTGAGCACTGAGCACCCTGAGTACTAAGCACCCAGCACCCTGAGTACTGAGCACCCAGGACCCTGAGCACTGAGCACCGAGCACCCCGAGCACTGAGCACCCAGCACCCTGAGCACTCAGCACCCAGCACCCCGAGCACTGCGCACCCAGCACCCTGAGCACTGAGCACCCAGCACCATGAGCCCGGAGCACCCCGAGGACTGAGCACCCAGCACCCTGAGCACTGAGCACCCAGCACCTTCAGTACTGAGCACCGAGCACCTCGAGCACTAAGCACCCAGCACCCTGAGTACTGAGCACCCAGCACCCTGAGCACTGAGCACCCAGAAACCTGAGCACTGAGCACCCAGCACCCTGAGCACGGAGCACCCAGCTCCCTGAGTACTGAGCACCCAACACCCAGAGTACTGAGCACCCTGCACCCTGAGCACTGAGTACTGAGCACTGAGCACCCTGAGCACTGAGCACCCAGCACCCCGAGTACTGAGCACCCAGCACCCCGAGCACTGAGCACCCAGCGCCCTGAGCACTGAGCACCCAGCACCCCGAGCACTGAGCACTGAGCACCCTGAGCACTGAGCACCCAGAACCACGAGTACTGAGCACCGAGCACCCTGAGTACTGAGCACCCAGCACCCTGAGCACTGAGCACCCAGCACCCTGAGTACTGAGCACTGAGACCCCTGAGTACTGAGCACCGAGCACCCTGAGTACTGAGCACCTGCACCCTGAGCACTGAGCACCCTGAGGACTGAGCACCCAGCACCCTGAGCACTGAGCACCCAGCACCCTGAGTACTGAGCACCGATCACCCTGAGCACTGATCACCCAGCACCCCGAGCACTGAGCACCCAGCACCCTGAGTACTGAGCACCCAGCACCCTGAGCACTGACCACCCAGCACCCTGAGTACTGAGCACCCTGAGTACTGAGCACCGATCACCCTGAGCACTGAGCACCCATCACCCTGAGTACTGAGCACCCAGCACCCTGAGCACTGAGCACCCAGCACCCTGAGCACTGAGCACCCAGCACCCTGAGTACTGAGCACAGAGCACCCTGAGCACTGAGCACTGAGCACCCAGCACCCTGAGCACTGAGCACTGAGCACCCAGCACCACAGCCCTGAGCACCCAGCACCCCGAGCACTGAGCACCCAGCACCCTGAGCACTGAGCACCCAGCACACTGAGTACTGAGCAACCAGCAACCTGAGTACTGAGCACCCAGCACCCTGAGTACTGAGCACTCAGCACCCTGAGTGCTGAGCACCGAGCACACCGAGCAATGAGCACCCAGCACCCTGAGCACTGAGCACCCGGAGGACTGAGCACCCAGCACCCTGAGCACTGAGCACCGATCACCCTGAGCAGTGAGCACCCAGCACCCCGAGCACTGAGCACCCAGCACCCTGAGCACTGAGCACCCAGCACCCTGAGTACTGAGCACCCAGCACCCTGAGTACTGAGTACCCAGCACCCTGAGCACTGAGCACCCAGCACCCGGAGTGCTGAGCACCCTGAGTACTGAGCACCGATCACCCTGAGCACTGAGCACCCAGCACCCGGAGTGCTGAGCACCCTGAGTACTGAGCACCGATCACCCTGAGCACTGAGCACCCAGCAGCCTGAGTACTGAGCACCCAGCACCCTGAGCACTGAGCAACCAGCACCCTGAGCACTGAGCACCCAGCACCCTGAGTACTGAGCACCCAGCACCCTGAGTACTGAGTACCCAGCACCCTGAGCACTGAGCACCCAGCACCCTGAGTACGGAGCACCGAGAACCCTGAGTACTGAGCACCCAGCACCCTGAGTACTGAGCACCCAGCACCCTGAGCACAGAGCACCCAGCACCCTGAGTACTGAGCACCCAGCACCCTGAGTACTGAGCACCCAGCACCCAGAGCACTGAGCACCCAGCACCCCGAGCACGGAGCACCCAGGACCCCGAGCACTGAGTACTGAGCACCCAGCACCCTGAGTACTGATCACCGAGCTCCCCGAGCACTGAGCACCCTGAGTACTGAGCACCCAGCACCCCGATCACTGAGCACCCAGCACCCTGAGCACTGAGCACCCAGCACCCTGAGCACTGAGCACCCAGCACACTGAGTACTGAGCACCCAGCACGCTGAGTACTGAGCACCCAGCACCCCGAGCACTGAGCACCCAGCACCCTGAGTACTGAGCACTGAGCACCCAGCACCCCGAGCACTGAGCACCCAGCACCCTGTGTACTGAGCACTGAGCACCCTGAGTACTAAGCACCCAGCACCCTGAGTACTGAGCACCCAGGACCCTGAGCACTGAGCACCGAGCACCCCGAGCACTGAGCACCCAGCACCCTGAGCACTCAGAACCCAGCACCCCGAGCACTGAGCACCCAGCACCCTGAGCACTGAGCACCCAGCACCATGAGCACGGAGCACCCCGAGGACTGAGCACCCAGCACCCTGAGCACTGAGCACCCAGCACCTTCAGTACTGAGCACCGAGCACCTCGAGCACTAAGCACCCAGCACCCTGAGTACTGAGCACCCAGCACCCTGAGCACTGAGCACCCAGAAACCTGAGCACTGAGCACCCAGCACCCTGAGCACGGAGCACCCAGCACCCTGAGTACTGTGCACCCAACACCCAGAGTACTGAGCACCCAGCACCCTGAGCACTGAGTACTGAGCACTGAGCACGCTGAGCACTGAGCACCCAGCACCCCGAGTACTGAGCACCCAGCACCCCGAGCACTGAGCACCCAGCGCCCCGAGCACTGAGCACCCAGCACCCCGAGCACTGAGCACTGAGCACCCTGAGCACTGAGCACCCAGCACCACGAGTACTGAGCACCGAGCACCCTGAGTACTGAGCACCAAGCACCCCGAGTACTGAGCACTGAGCACCCTGAGTACTGAGCACCCAGCACCCTGAGTACTGAGCACCCAGCACCCTGATCACTGAGCACGGAGCACCCCGAGGACTGAGCACCCAGCACCCTGAGCACTGAGCACCCAGCACCTTGAGTACTGAGCACCGAGCACAACGAGCACTGAGCACCCAGCACCCTGAGTACTGAGCACCCAGCACCCTGAGCACTGAGCACCCAGCTCCCTGAGCACTGAGCACGCAGCACCCCGAGCACTGAGCACCCAGCACCCTGAGTACTGAGCACAGAGCACCCTGAGCACTGAGCACTGAGCACCCAGCACCCTGAGCACTGAGCACTGAGCACCCAGCACCACAGCCCTGAGCACCCAGCACCCTGAGCACTGAGCACGGAGCACCCCGAGGACTGAGCACCCAGCACCCTGAGCACTGAGCACCCAGCACCTTGAGTACTGAGCACCGAGCACAACGAGCACTGAGCACCCAGCACACTGAGTACTGAGCAACCAGCAACCTGAGTACTGAGCACCCAGCACCCTGAGTACTGAGCACTCAGCACCCTGAGTACTGAGCACCGAGCACACCGAGCAATGAGCACCCAGCACCCTGAGCACTGAGCACCCGGAGGACTGAGCACCCAGCACCCTGAGCACTGAGCACCGATCACCCTGAGCAGTGAGCATCCAGCACCCCGAGCACTGAGCACCCAGCACCCTGAGTACTGAGCACCCAGCACCCCGAGTACTGAGCACCCAGCACCCTGACTACTGAGCACCCAGCACCCCGAGCACTGAGCACCCAGCACCCTGAGTACTGAGCACCCTGATTACTGAGCACTGAGCACCGAGCATCCTGAGTACTGAGCACCCAGCACGCCGAGCACCCAGCACCCTGAGAATGAGCACCCAGCACCATGAGTACTGAGCACCCAGCACCCTGAGTACTGAGCACTAAGCACCCAGAGCACTGAGCACCCAGCACCCCGAGCACGGAGCACCCAGGACCCCGAGCACTGAGAACTGAGCACAAAGCACCCTGAGTACTGAGCACCGAGATCCCCGAGCACTGAGCACAATGAGTACTGAGCACCCAGCACCCCGAGCACTGAGCACCCAGAAACCTGAGCACTGAGCACCCAGCACCCTGAGCACGGAGCACCCAGCACGCTGAGTACTGAGCACCCAGCACCCCGAGCACTGAGCACCCAGCACCCTGAGTACTGAGCACTGAGCACCCAGCACCCCGAGCACTGAGCACCCAGCACCCTGTGTACTGAGCACTGAGCACCCTGAGTACTAAGCACCCAGCACCCTGAGTACTGAGCACCCAGGACCCTGAGCACTGAGCACCGAGCACCCCGAGCACTGAGCACCCAGCACCCTGAGCACTCAGAACCCAGCACCCCGAGCACTGAGCACCCAGCACCCTGAGCACTGAGCACCCAGCACCATGAGCACGGAGCACCCCGAGGACTGAGCACCCAGCACCCTGAGCACTGAGCACCCAGCACCTTCAGTACTGAGCACCGAGCACCTCGAGCACTAAGCACCCAGCACCCTGAGTACTGAGCACCCAGCACCCTGAGCACTGAGCACCCAGAAACCTGAGCACTGAGCACCCAGCACCCTGAGCACGGAGCACCCAGCACCCTGAGTACTGTGCACCCAACACCCAGAGTACTGAGCACCCAGCACCCTGAGCACTGAGTACTGAGCACTGAGCACGCTGAGCACTGAGCACCCAGCACCCCGAGTACTGAGCACCCAGCACCCCGAGCACTGAGCACCCAGCGCCCCGAGCACTGAGCACCCAGCACCCCGAGCACTGAGCACTGAGCACCCTGAGCACTGAGCACCCAGCACCACGAGTACTGAGCACCGAGCACCCTGAGTACTGAGCACCAAGCACCCCGAGTACTGAGCACTGAGCACCCTGAGTACTGAGCACCCAGCACCCTGAGTACTGAGCACCCAGCACCCTGATCACTGAGCACGGAGCACCCCGAGGACTGAGCACCCAGCACCCTGAGCACTGAGCACCCAGCACCTTGAGTACTGAGCACCGAGCACAACGAGCACTGAGCACCCAGCACCCTGAGTACTGAGCACCCAGCACCCTGAGCACTGAGCACCCAGCTCCCTGAGCACTGAGCACGCAGCACCCCGAGCACTGAGCACCCAGCACCCTGAGTACTGAGCACAGAGCACCCTGAGCACTGAGCACTGAGCACCCAGCACCCTGAGCACTGAGCACTGAGCACCCAGCACCACAGCCCTGAGCACCCAGCACCCTGAGCACTGAGCACGGAGCACCCCGAGGACTGAGCACCCAGCACCCTGAGCACTGAGCACCCAGCACCTTGAGTACTGAGCACCGAGCACAACGAGCACTGAGCACCCAGCACACTGAGTACTGAGCAACCAGCAACCTGAGTACTGAGCACCCAGCACCCTGAGTACTGAGCACTCAGCACCCTGAGTACTGAGCACCGAGCACACCGAGCAATGAGCACCCAGCACCCTGAGCACTGAGCACCCGGAGGACTGAGCACCCAGCACCCTGAGCACTGAGCACCGATCACCCTGAGCAGTGAGCATCCAGCACCCCGAGCACTGAGCACCCAGCACCCTGAGTACTGAGCACCCAGCACCCCGAGTACTGAGCACCCAGCACCCTGACTACTGAGCACCCAGCACCCCGAGCACTGAGCACCCAGCACCCTGAGTACTGAGCACCCTGATTACTGAGCACTGAGCACCGAGCATCCTGAGTACTGAGCACCCAGCACGCCGAGCACCCAGCACCCTGAGAATGAGCACCCAGCACCATGAGTACTGAGCACCCAGCACCCTGAGTACTGAGCACTAAGCACCCAGAGCACTGAGCACCCAGCACCCCGAGCACGGAGCACCCAGGACCCCGAGCACTGAGAACTGAGCACAAAGCACCCTGAGTACTGAGCACCGAGATCCCCGAGCACTGAGCACAATGAGTACTGAGCACCCAGCACCCCGAGCACTGAGCACCCAGCACCCTGAGCACTGAGCACCCAGCACCATGAGCACGGAGCACCCCGAGGACTGAGCACCCAGCACCCTGAGCACTGAGCACCCAGCACCTTGAGTACTGAGCACCGAGCACCTCGAGCACTAAGCACCCAGCACCCTGAGTACTGAGCACCCAGCACCCTCAGCACTGAGCACCCAGAACCCTGAGCACTGAGCACCCAGCACCCTGAGCACGGAGCACCCAGCACCCTGAGTACTGAGCACCCAACACCCAGAGTACTGAGCACCCAGCACCCTGAGCACTGAGCACCCAGCACCCTGAGTACTGAGCACCCAGCACCCTGAGTACTGAACACCCAGCACCCTGAGCAGTGAGCACTGAGCACCCTGAGCACTGAGTACTGAGCACTGAGCACCCTGAGCACTGAGCACCCAGCACCCCGAGTACTGAGCACTGAGCACCCTGAGTACTGAGCACCAAGCACCCTGAGTACTGAGCACCCAGCACCCTGAGCACTGAGCACCCAGCACCCTGAGTACTGAGCACCGAGCACCCTGAGTACTGAGCACCCAGCACCCTGAGTACTGAGCACCCAGCACCCTGAGCACTGAGCACCCAACACCCTGAGTACTGAGCACCCAGCACCCTGAGTACTGAGCACCCAGCACCCAGAGCACTGAGCACCCAGCACCCCGAGCACGGAGCACCCAGGACCCCGAGCACTGAGTACTGAGCACCCATCACCCTGAGTACTGATCACCGAGCTCCCGAGCACTGAGCACCCTGAGTACTGAGCACCCAGCACCCCGATCACTGAGCACCCAGCACCCTGAGCACTGAGCACCCAGCACCCTGAGCACTGAGCACCCAGCACACTGAGTACTGAGCACCCAGCACGCTGAGTACTGAGCACCCAGCACCCCGAGCACTGAGCACCCAGCACCCTGAGTACTGAGCACTGAGCACCCAGCACCCCGAGCACTGAGCACCCAGCACCCTGTGTACTGAGCACTGAGCACCCTGAGTACTAAGCACCCAGCACCCTGAGTACTGAGCACCCAGGACCCTGAGCACTGAGCACCGAGCACCCCGAGCACTGAGCACCCAGCACCCTGAGCACTCAGAACCCAGCACCCCGAGCACTGAGCACCCAGCACCCTGAGCACTGAGCACCCAGCACCATGAGCACGGAGCACCCCGAGGACTGAGCACCCAGCACCCTGAGCACTGAGCACCCAGCACCTTCAGTACTGAGCACCGAGCACCTCGAGCACTAAGCACCCAGCACCCTGAGTACTGAGCACCCAGCACCCTGAGCACTGAGCACCCAGAAACCTGAGCACTGAGCACCCAGCACCCTGAGCACGGAGCACCCAGCACCCTGAGTACTGTGCACCCAACACCCAGAGTACTGAGCACCCAGCACCCTGAGCACTGAGTACTGAGCACTGAGCACCCTGAGCACTGAGCACCCAGCACCCCGAGTACTGAGCACCCAGCACCCCGAGCACTGAGCACCCAGCGCCCCGAGCACTGAGCACCCAGCACCCCGAGCACTGAGCACTGAGCACCCTGAGCACTGAGCACCCAGCACCACGAGTACTGAGAACCGAGCACCCTGAGTACTGAGCACCAAGCACCCCGAGTACTGAGCACTGAGCACCCTGAGTACTGAGCACCCAGCACCCTGAGTACTGAGCACCCAGCACCCTGATCACTGTGCACGGAGCACCCCGAGGACTGAGCACCCAGCACCCTGAGCACTGAGCACCCAGCAACTTGAGTACTGAGCACCGAGCACAACGAGCACTGAGCACCCAGCACCCTGAGTACTGATCACCCAGCACCCTGAGCGCTGAGCACCCAGCTCCCTGAGCACTGAGCACGCAGCACCCCGAGCACTGAGCACCCAGCACCCTGAGTACTGAGCACAGAGCACCCTGAGCACTGAGCACTGAGCACCCAGCACCCTGAGCACTGAGCACTGAGCACCCAGCACCACAGCCCTGAGCACCCAGCACCCTGAGCACTGAGCACCCAGCACCCTGAGTACTGAGCACCCTGATTACTGAGCACTGAGCACCGAGCATCCTGAGTACTGAGCACCCAGCACGCCGAGCACTGAGCACCCAGCACCCTGAGAACTGAGCACCCAGCACCCTGAGCACTGAGCACCCAGCACCCTGAGTTTTGAGCACCCAGCACCCTGAGTACTGAGTACCCAGCACCCTGAGCTCTGAGCACCCAGCACCCTGAGTACTGAGCACCGAGCACCCTGAGTACTGAGCACCCAGCACCCTTAGTACTGAGCACCCAGCACCCTGAGCACTGAGCACCCAGCACCCTGAGTACTGAGCACCCAGCACCACCCTCAGCACTGAGCACCCAGCACCCCGAGCACTGAGCACCCAGCACCCTGAGCACTGAGCACCCAGCACCCCGAGTACTGAGCACCCTGCACCCCGAGTACTGAGCACCGAGCACACCGAGCACTGAGCACCCAGCACCCTGAGTACTGAGCACCCAGCACCCTGAGTACTGAGCACTGAGCACCCCGAGTACTGAGCACCCAGCACCCTGAGTACTGAGCACCCAGCACCCTGAGCACTGAGCAGCCAGCAACCTGAGTACTGAGAACAGATCACCCTGAGTACTGAGCACCCAGCACCCTGAGTACTGAGCCCCCAGCACCCTGAGTACTGAGCACCCAGCACCCCGAGCACTGAGCACCCAGCACCCCGAGAATGAGCACCCAGTACCCTGAGTACTGAGAACCGAGCACCCTGATTCTGAGCACCCAGCAACCTGAGTACTGAGCCCCCAGCACCCTGAGTACTGAGCACCCAGCAACCCGAGCACTGAGCACCCAGCACCCTGAGAATGAGCACCCAGCACCATGAGTACTGAGCACCCAGCACCCTGAGTACTGAGCACTAAGCACCCAGAGCACTGAGCACCCAGCACCCCGAGCACGGAGCACCCAGGACCCCGAGCACTGAGAACTGAGCACACAGCACCCTGAGTACTGAGCACCGAGATCCCCGAGCACTGAGCACAATGAGTACTGAGCATCCAGCACCCCGAGCACTGAGCACCCAGCACCCTGAGCACTGAGCACCCAGCACCATGAGCACGGAGCAACCCGAGGACTGAGCACCCAGCACCCTGAGCACTGAGCACCCAGCACCTTGAGTACTGAGCACCGAGCACCTCGAGCACTAAGCACCCAGCACCCTGAGTACTGAGCACCCAGCACCCTGAGCACTGAGCACCCAGAACCCTGAGCACTGAGCACCCAGCACCCTGAGCACGGAGCACCCAGCACCCTGAGTACTGAGCACCCAACACCCAGAGTACTGAGCACCCAGCACCCTGAGCACTGAGCACCCAGCACCCTGAGTACTGAGCACCCAGCACCCTGAGTACTGAACACCCAGCACCCTGAGCAGTGAGCACTGAGCACCCTGAGCACTGAGTACTGAGCACTGAGCACCCTGAGCACTGAGCACCCAGCACCCCGAGTACTGAGCACTGAGCACCCTGAGTACTGAGCACCAAGCACCCTGAGTACTGAGCACCCAGCACCCTGAGCACTGAGCACCCAGCACCCTGAGTACTGAGCACCGAGCACCCTGAGTACTGAGCACCCAGCACCCTGAGTACTGAGCACCCAGCACCCTGAGCACTGAGCACCCAACACCCTGAGTACTGAGCACCCAGCACCCTGAGTACTGAGCACCCAGCACCCAGAGCACTGAGCACCCAGGACCCCGAGCACGGAGCACCCAGGACCCCGAGCACTGAGTACTGAGCACCCATCACCCTGAGTACTGATCACCGAGCTCCCGAGCACTGAGCACCCTGAGTACTGAGCACCCAGCACCCCGATCACTGAGCACCCAGCACCCTGAGCACTGAGCACCCAGCACCCTGAGCACTGAGCACCCAGCACACTGAGTACTGAGCACCCAGCACGCTGAGTACTGAGCACCCAGCACCCCGAGCACTGAGCACCCAGCACCCTGAGTACTGAGCACTGAGCACCCAGCACCCCGAGCACTGAGCAACCAGCACCCTGTGTACTGAGCACTGAGCACCCTGAGTACTAAGCACCCAGCACCCTGAGTACTGAGCACCCAGGACCCTGAGCACTGAGCACCGAGCACCCCGAGCACTGAGCACCCAGCACCCTGAGCACTCAGAACCCAGCACCCCGAGCACTGAGCACCCAGCACCCTGAGCACTGAGCACCCAGCACCATGAGCACGGAGCACCCCGAGGACTGAGCACCCAGCACCCTGAGCACTGAGCACCCAGCACCTTCAGTACTGAGCACCGAGCACCTCGAGCACTAAGCACCCAGCACCCTGAGTACTGAACACCCAGCACCCTGAGCACTGAGCACCCAGAAACCTGAGCACTGAGCACCCAGCACCCTGAGCACGGAGCACCCAGCACCCTGAGTACTGAGCACCCAACACCCAGAGCACTGAGCACCCAGCACCCTGAGCACTCAGTACTGAGCACTGAGCACCCTGAGCACTGAGTACCCAGCACCCCGAGTACTGAGCACCCAGCACCCCGAGCACTGAGCACCCAGCGCCCCGAGCACTGAGCACCCAGCACCCCGAGCACTGAGCACTGAGCACCCTGAGCACTGAGCACCCAGCACCACGAGTACTGAGCACCGAGCACCCTGAGTACTGAGCACCAAGCACCCCGAGTACTGAGCACTGAGCACCCTGAGTACTGAGCACCCAGCACCCTGAGTACTGAGCACCCAGCACCCTGATCACTGAGCACGGAGCACCCCGAGGACTGAGCACCCAGCACCCTGAGCACTGAGCACCCAGCACCTTGAGTACTGAGCACCGAGCACAACGAGCACTGAGCACCCAGCACCCTTAGTACTGAGCACCCAGCACCCTGAGCACTGAGCACCCAGCTCCCTGAGCACTGAGCACGCAGCACCCCAAGCACTGAGCACCCAGCACCCTGAGTACTGAGCACAGAGCACCCTGAGCACTGAGCACTGAGCACCCAGCACCCTGAGCACTGAGCACTGAGCACCCAGCACCACAGCCCTGAGCACCCAGCACCCCGAGCACTGAGCACCCAGCACCCTGAGCACTGAGCACCCAGCACCCTGAGTACTGAGCAACCAGCAACCTGAGTACTGAGCACCCAGCACCCTGAGTACTGAGCACTCAGCACCCTGAGTACTGAGCACCGAGCACACCGAGCAATGAGCACCCAGCACCCTGAGCACTGAGCACCCGGAGGACTGAGCACCCAGCACCCTGAGCACTGAGCACCGATCACCCTGAGCAGTGAGCACCCAGCACCCCGAGCACTGAGCACCCAGCACCCTGAGTACTGAGCACCCAGCACCACCCTCAGCACTGAGCACCCAGCACCCCGAGCACTGAGCACCCAGCACCCTGAACACTGAGCACCCAGCACCCCGAGTACTGAGCACCCTGCACCCCGAGTACTGAGCACCGAGCACACCGAGCACTGAGCACCCAGCACCCTGAGTACTGAGCACCCAGCACCCTGAGTACTGAGCACTGAGCACCCCGAGTACTGAGCACCCAGCACCCTGAGTACTGAGCACCCAGCACCCTGAGCACTGAGCAGCCAGCAACCTGAGTACTGAGAACAGATCACCCTGAGTACTGAGCACCCAGCACCCTGAGTACTGAGCCCCCAGCACCCTGAGTACTGAGCACCCAGCACCCCGAGCACTGAGCACCCAGCACCCCGAGAATGAGCACCCAGCACCCTGAGTACTGAGAACCGAGCACCCTGATTCTGAGCACCCAGCAACCTGAGTACTGAGCCCCCAGCACCCTGAGTACTGAGCACCCAGCAACCCGAGCACTGAGCACCCAGCACCCTGAGAATGAGCACCCAGCACCATGAGTACTGAGCACCCAGCACCCTGAGTACTGAGCACTAAGCACCCAGAGCACTGAGCACCCAGCACCCCGAGCACGGAGCACCCAGGACCCCGAGCACTGAGAACTGAGCACCCAGCACCCTGAGTACTGAGCACCGAGATCCCCGAGCACTGAGCACAATGAGTACTGAGCATCCAGCACCCCGAGCACTGAGCACCCAGCACCCTGAGCACTGAGCACCCAGCACCATGAGCACGGAGCACCCCGAGGACTGAGCACCCAGCACCCTGAGCACTGAGCACCCAGCACCTTGAGTACTGAGCACCCTGAGTACTGAGCACCGATCACCCTGAGCACTGAGCACCCAGAACCCTGAGTACTGAGCACTGAGCACCCTGAGTACGGAGCACCAAGCACCCTGAGTACTGAGCACCCAGCACCCTGAATACTGAGCACCCAGCACCCTGAGCACTGAGCACCCAGCACCCCGAGCACTGAGCACCCAGCACCCTGAGTACTGAGCACCGAGCACCTCGAGCACTAAGCACCCAGCACCCTGAGTACTGAGCACCCAGCACCCTGAGCACTGAGCACCCAGAACCCTGAGCACTGAGCACCCAGCACCCTGAGCACGGAGCACCCAGCACCCTGAGTACTGAGCACCCAACACCCAAAGTACTGAGCACCCAGCACCCTGAGCACTGAGCACCCAGCACCCTGAGTACTGAGCACCCAGCACCCTGAGTACTGAACACCCAGCACCCTGAGCAGTGAGCACTGAGCACCCTGAGCACTGAGTACTGAGCACTGAGCACCCTGAGCACTGAGCACCCAGCACCCCGAGTACTGAGCACTGAGCACCCTGAGTACTGAGCACCAAGCACCCTGAGTACTGAGCACCCAGCACCCTGAGCACTGAGCACCCAGCACCCTGAGTACTGAGCACCGAGCACCCTGAGTACTGAGCACCCAGCACCCTGAGTACTGAGCACCCAGCACCCGGAGCACTGAGCACCCAACACCCTGAGTACTGAGCACCCAGCACCCTGAGTACTGAGCACCCAGCACCCAGAGCACTGAGCACCCAGCACCCCGAGCACGGAGCACCCAGGACCCCGAGCACTGAGTACTGAGCACCCATCACCCTGAGTACTGATCACCGAGCTCCCGAGCACTGAGCACCCTGAGTACTGAGCACCCAGCACCCCGATCACTGAGCACCCAGCACCCTGAGCACTGAGCACCCAGCACCCTGAGCACTGAGCACCCAGCACACTGAGTACTGAGCACCCAGCACGCTGAGTACTGAGCACCCAGCACCCCGAGCACTGAGCACCCAGCACCCTGAGTACTGAGCACTGAGCACCCAGCACCCCGAGCACTGAGCACCCAGCACCCTGTGTACTGAGCACTGAGCACCCTGAGTATTAAGCACCCAGCACCCTGAGTACTGAGCACCCAGGACCCTGAGCACTGAGCACCGAGCACCCCGAGCACTGAGCACCCAGCACCCTGAGCACTCAGAACCCAGCACCCCGAGCACTGAGCACCCAGCACCCTGAGCACTGAGCACCGAGCACCATGAGCACGGAGCACCCCGAGGACTGAGCACCCAGCACCCTGAGCACTGAGCACCCAGCACCTTCAGTACTGAGCACCGAGCACCTCGAGCACTAAGCACCCAGCACCCTGAGTACTGAACACCCAGCACCCTGAGCACTGAGCACCCAGAAACCTGAGCACTGAGCACCCAGCACCCTGAGCACGGAGCACCCAGCACCCTGAGTACTGAGCACCCAACACCCAGAGCACTGAGCACCCAGCACCCTGAGCACTCAGTACTGAGCACTGAGCACCCTGAGCACTGAGCACCCAGCACCCCGAGTACTGAGCACCCAGCACCCCGAGCACTGAGCACCCAGCGCCTCGAGCACTGAGCACCCAGCACCCCGAGCACTGAGCACTGAGCACCCTGAGCACTGAGCACCCAGCACCACGAGTACTGAGCACCGAGCACCCTGAGTACTGAGCACCAAGCACCCCGAGTACTGAGCACTGAGCACCCTGAGTACTGAGCACCCAGCACCCTGAGTACTGAGCACCCAGCACCCTGATCACTGAGCACGGAGCACCCCGAGGACTGAGCACCCAGCACCCTGAGCACTGAGCACCCAGCACCTTGAGTACTGAGCACCGAGCACAACGAGCACTGAGCACCCAGCACCCTGAGTACTGAGCACCCAGCACCCTGAGCACTGAGCACCCAGCTCCCTGAGCACTGAGCACGCAGCACCCCGAGCACTGAGCACCCAGCACCCTGAGTACTGAGCACAGAGCACCCTGAGCACTGAGCACTGAGCACCCAGAACCCTGAGCACTGAGCACTGAGCACCAAGCACCACAGCCCTGAGCACCCAGCACCCCGAGCACTGAGCACCCAGCACCCTGAGCACTGAGCACCCAGCACCCTGAGTACTGAGCAACCAGCAACCTGAGTACTGAGCACCCAGCACCCTGAGTACTGAGCACTCAGCACCCTGAGTACTGAGCACCGAGCACACCGAGCAATGAGCACCCAGCACCCTGAGCACTGAGCACCCGGAGGACTGAGCACCCAGCACCCTGAGCACTGAGCACCGATCACCCTGAGCAGTGAGCACCCAGCACCCCGAGCACTGAGCACCCAGCACCCTGAGTACTGAGCACCCAGCACCCCGAGTACTGAGCACCCAGCACCCTGAGTACTGAGCACCCAGCACCCCGAGCACTGAGCACCCAGCACCCTGAGTACTGAGCACCCTGATTACTGAACACTGAGCACCGAGCATCCTGAGTACTGAGCACCCAGCACGCCGAGCACTGAGCACCCAGCACCCTGAACACTGAGCACCCAGCACCCTGAGCACTGAGCACCCAGCACCCTGAGTACTGAGCACCCAGCACCCTGAGTACTGAGTACCCAGCACCCTGAGCTCTGAGCACCCAGCACCCTGAGTACTGAGCACCGAGCACCCTGAGTACTGAGCACCCAGCACCCTTAGTACTGAGCACCCAGCACCCTGAGCACTGAGCACCCAGCACCCTGAGTACTGAGCACCCAGCACCACCCTCAGCACTGAGCACCCAGCACCCCGAGCACTGAGCACCCAGCACCCTGAGCACTGAGCACCCAGCACCCTGAGTACTGTGCACCCTGCACCCCGAGTACTGAGCACCGAGCACACCGAGCACTGAGCACCCAGCACCCTGAGTACTGAGCACCCAGCACCCTGAGTACTGAGCACTGAGCACCCCGAGTACTGAGCACCCAGCACCCTGAGTACTGAGCACCCAGCACCCCGAGCACTGAGCAGCCAGCAACCTGAGTACTGAGAACAGATCACCCTGAGTACTGAGCACCCAGCACCCTGAGTACTGAGCCCCCAGCACCCTGAGTACTGAGCACCCAGCACCCCGAGCACTGAGCACCCAGCACCCCGAGAATGAGCACCCAGCACCCTGAGTACTGAGAACCGAGCACCCTGATACTGAGCACCCAGCACCCTGAGTACTGAGCCCCCAGCACCCTGAGTACTGAGCACCCAGCAACCCGAGCACTGAGCACCCAGCACCCTGAGAATGAGCACCCAGCACCATGAGTACTGAGCACCCAGCACCCTGAGTACTGAGCACTAAGCACCCAGAGCACTGAGCACCCAGCACCCCGAGCACGGAGCAGCCAGGACCCCGAGCACTGAGAACTGAGCACACAGCACCCTGAGTACTGAGCACCGAGATCCCCGAGCACTGAGCACAATGAGTACTGAGCACCCAGCACCCCGAGCACTGAGCACCCAGCACCCTGAGCACTGAGCACCCAGCACCATGAGCACGGAGCACCCCGAGGACTGAGCACCCAGCACCCTGAGCACTGAGCACCCAGCACCTTGAGTACTGAGCACCGAGCACCTCGAGCACTAAGCACCCAGCACCCTGAGTACTGAGCACCCAGCACCCTGAGCACTGAGCACCCAGAACCCTGAGCACTGAGCACCCAGCACCCTGAGCACGGAGCACCCAGCACCCTGAGTACTGAACACCCAACACCCAGAGTACTGAGCACCCAGCACCCTGAGCACTGAGCACCCAGCACCCTGAGTACTGAGCACCCAGCACCCTGAGTACTGAACACCCAGCACCCTGAGCACTGAGCACTGAGCACCCTGAGCACTGAGTACTGAGCACTGAGCACCCTGAGCACTGAGCACCCAGCACCCCAAGTACTGAGCACCCAGCACCCCGAGCACTGAGCAGCCAGCACCCCGAGCACTGAGCACTGAGCACCCTGAGCACTGAGCACCCAGCACCCCGAGTACTGAGCACTGAGCACCCTGAGTACGGAGCACCAAGCACCCTGAGTACTGAGCACCCAGCACCCTGAGTACTGAGCACCCAGCACCCTGAGAACTGAGCACCCAGCACCCCGAGCACTGAGCACCCAGCACCCTGAGTACTGAGCACAGAGCACTCTGAGCACTGAGCACCCAGCACCCTGAGTACTGAGCACCCAGCACCCTGAGTACTGAGCAACCAGCACCCTGAGCACTGAGCACTGAGCACCCAGCACCCTGAACACTGAGCACTGAGCACCCAGCACCACAGCCCTGAGCACCCAGCACCCCGAGAACTGAGCACCCAGCACCCTGAGCACTGAGCACCCAGCACCCTGAGTACTGAGCAACCAGCAACGTGAGTACTGAGCACCCAGCACCCTGAGTACTGAGCACCCAGCACCCTGAGTACGGAGCACCGAGAACCCTGAGTACTGAGCACCCAGCACCCTGAGTACTGAGCACCCAGCACCCTGAGCACAGAGCACCCAGCACCCTGAGTACTGAGCACCCAGCACCCTGAGTACTGAGCACCCTGCACCCAGAGCACTGAGCACCCAGCACCCCGAGCACGGAGCACCCAGGACCCCGAGCACTGAGTACTGAGCACCCAGCACCCTGAGTACTGATCACCGAGCTCCCCGAGCACTGAGCACCCTGAGTACTGAGCACCCAGCACACCGATCACTGAGCACCCAGCACCCTGAGCACTGAGCACCCAGCACCCTGAGCACTGAGCACCCAGCACACTGAGTACTGAGCACCCAGCACGCTGAGTACTGAGCACCCAGCACCCCGAGCACTGAGCACCCAGCACCCTGAGTACTGAGCACTGAGCACCCAGCACCCGAGCACTGAGCACCCAGCACCCTGTGTACTTAGCACTGAGCACCCTGAGTACTAAGCACCCAGCACCCTGAGTACTGAGCACCCAGGACCCTGAGCACTGAGCACCGAGCACCCCGAGCACTGAGCACCCAGCACCCTGAGCACTCAGAACCCAGCACCCCGAGCACTGAGCACCCAGCACCCTGAGCACTGAGCACCCAGCACCATGAGCACGGAGCACCCCGAGGACTGAGCACCCAGCACCCTGAGCACTGAGCACCCAGCACCTTCAGTACTGAGCACCGAGCACCTCGAGCACTAAGCACCCAGCACCCTGAGTACTGAGCACCCAGCACCCTGAGCACTGAGCACCCAGAAACCTGAGCACTGAGCACCCAGCACCCTGAGCACGGAGCACCCAGCACCCTGAGTACTGTGCACCCAACACCCAGAGTACTGAGCACCCAGCACCCTGAGCACTGAGTACTGAGCACTGAGCACCCTGAGCACTGAGCACCCAGCACCCCGAGTACTGAGCACCCAGCACCCCGAGCACTGAGCACCCAGCGCCCCGAGCACTGAGCACCCAGCACCCCGAGCACTGAGCACTGAGCACCCTGAGCACTGAGCACCCAGCACCACGAGTACTGAGCACCGAGCACCCTGAGTACTGAGCACCAAGCACCCCGAGTACTGAGCACTGAGCACCCTGAGTACTGAGCACCCAGCACCCTGAGTACTGAGCACCCAGCACCCTGATCACTGAGCACGGAGCACCCCGAGGACTGAGCACCCAGCACCCTGAGCACTGAGCACCCAGCACCTTGAGTACTGAGCACCGAGCACAACGAGCACTGAGCACCCAGCACCCTGAGTACTGAGCACCCAGCACCCTGAGCACTGAGCACCCAGCTCCCTGAGCACTGAGCACGCAGCACCCCGAGCACTGAGCACCCAGCACCCTGAGTACTGAGCACAGAGCACCCTGAGCACTGAGCACTGAGCACCCAGCACCCTGAGCACTGAGCACTGAGCACCCAGCACCACAGCCCTGAGCACCCAGCACCCTGAGCACTGAGCACGGAGCACCCCGAGGACTGAGCACCCAGCACCCTGAGCACTGAGCACCCAGCACCTTGAGTACTGAGCACCGAGCACAACGAGCAATGAGCACCCAGCACACTGAGTACTGAGCAACCAGCAACCTGAGTACTGAGCACCCAGCACCCTGAGTACTGAGCACTCAGCACCCTGAGTACTGAGCACCGAGCACACCGAGCAATGAGCACCCAGCACCCTGAGCACTGAGCACCCGGAGGACTGAGCACCCAGCAACCCTGAGCACTGAGCACCGATCACCCTGAGCAGTGAGCATCCAGCACCCCGAGCACTGAGCACCCAGCACCCTGAGTACTGAGCACCCAGCACCCCGAGTACTGAGCACACAGCACCCTGACTACTGAGCACCCAGCACCCCGAGCACTGAGCACCCAGCACCCTGAGTACTGAGCACCCTGATTACTGAGCACTGAGCACCGAGCATCCTGAGTACTGAGCACCCAGCACGCCGAGCACCCAGCACCCTGAGAATGAGCACCCAGCACCATGAGTACTGAGCACCCAGCACCCTGAGTACTGAGCACTAAGCACCCAGAGCACTGAGCACCCAGCACCCCGAGCACGGAGCACCCAGGACCCCGAGCACTGAGAACTGAGCACAAAGCACCCTGAGTACTGAGCACCGAGATCCCCGAGCACTGAGCACAATGAGTACTGAGCACCCAGCACCCCGAGCACTGAGCACCCAGCACCCTGAGCACTGAGCTCCCAGCACCATGAGCACGGAGCACCCCGAGGACTGAGCACCCAGCACCCTGAGCACTGAGCACCCAGCACCTTGAGTACTGAGCACCGAGCACCTCGAGCACTAAGCACCCAGCACCCTGAGTACTGAGCACCCAGCACCCTCAGCACTGAGCACCCAGAACCCTGAGCACTGAGCACCCAGCACCCTGAGCACGGAGCACCCAGCACCCTGAGTACTGAGCACCCAACACCCAGAGTACTGAGCACCCAGCACCCTGAGCACTGAGCACCCAGCACCCTGAGTACTGAGCACCCAGCACCCTGAGTACTGAACACCCAGCACCCTGAGCAGTGAGCACTGAGCACCCTGAGCACTGAGTACTGAGCACTGAGCACCCTGAGCACTGAGCACCCAGCACCCCGAGTACTGAGCACTGAGCACCCTGAGTACTGAGCACCAAGCACCCTGAGTACTGAGCACCCAGCACCCTGAGCACTGAGCACCCAGCACCCTGAGTACTGAGCACCGAGCACCCTGAGTACTGAGCACCCAGCACCCTGAGTACTGAGCACCCAGCACCCTGAGCACTGAGCACCCAACACCCTGAGTACTGAGCACCCAGCACCCTGAGTACTGAGCACCCAGCACCCAGAGCACTGAGCACCCAGCACCCCGAGCACGGAGCACCCAGGACCCCGAGCACTGAGTACTGAGCACCCATCACCCTGAGTACTGATCACCGAGCTCCCGAGCACTGAGCACCCTGAGTACTGAGCACCCAGCACCCCGATCACTGAGCACCCAGCACCCTGAGCACTGAGCACCCAGCACCCTGAGCACTGAGCACCCAGCACACTGAGTACTGAGCACCCAGCACGCTGAGTACTGAGCACCCAGCACCCCGAGCACTGAGCACCCAGCACCCTGAGTACTGAGCACTGAGCACCCAGCACCCCGAGCCCTGAGCACCCAGCACCCTGTGTACTGAGCACTGAGCACCCTGAGTACTAAGCACCCAGCACACTGAGTACTGAGCACCCAGGACCCTGAGCACTGAGCACCGAGCACCCCGAGCACTGAGCACCCAGCACCCTGAGCACTCAGAACCCAGCACCCCGAGCACTGAGCACCCAGCACCCTGAGCACTGAGCACCCAGCACCATGAGCACGGAGCACCCCGAGGACTGAGCACCCAGCACCCTGAGCACTGAGCACCCAGCACCTTCAGTACTGAGCACCGAGCACCTCGAGCACTAAGCACCCAGCACCCTGAGTACTGAGCACCCAGCACCCTGAGCACTGAGCACCCAGAAACCTGAGCACTGAGCACCCAGCACCCTGAGCACGGAGCACCCAGCACCCTGAGTACTGTGCACCCAACACCCAGAGTACTGAGCACCCAGCACCCTGAGCACTGAGTACTGAGCACTGAGCACCCTGAGCACTGAGCACCCAGCACCCCGAGTACTGAGCACCCAGCACCCCGAGCACTGAGCACCCAGCGCCCCGAGCACTGAGCACCCAGCACCCCGAGCACTGAGCACTGAGCAGCCTGAGCACTGAGCACCCAGCACCACGAGTACTGAGCACCGAGCACCCTGAGTACTGAGCACCAAGCACCCCGAGTACTGAGCACTGAGCACCCTGAGTACTGAGCACCCAGCACCCTGAGTACTGAGCACCCAGCACCCTGATCACTGAGCACGGAGCACCCCGAGGACTGAGCACCCAGCACCCTGAGCACTGAGCACCCAGCACCTTGAGTACTGAGCACCGAGCACAACGAGCACTGAGCACCCAGCACCCTGAGTACTGAGCACCCAGCACCCTGAGCACTGAGCACCCAGCTCCCTGAGAACTGAGCACGCAGCACCCCGAGCACTGAGCACCCAGCACCCTGAGTACTGAGCACAGAGCACCCTGAGCACTGAGCACTGAGCACCCAGCACCCTGAGCACTGAGCACTGAGCACCCAGCACCACAGCCCTGAGCACCCAGCACCCTGAGCACTGAGCACCCAGCACCCTGAGTACTGAGCACCCTGATTACTGAGCACTGAGCACCGAGCATCCTGAGTACTGAGCACCCAGCACGCCGAGCACTGAGCACCCAGCACCCTGAGAACTGAGCACCCAGCACCCTGAGCACTGAGCAGCCAGCACCCTGAGTTTTGAGCACCCAGCACCCTGAGTACTGAGTACCCAGCACCCTGAGCTCTGAGCACCCAGCACCCTTAGTACTGAGCACCGAGCACCCTGAGTACTGAGCACCCAGCACCCTTAGTACTGAGCACCCAGCACCCTGAGCACTGAGCACCCAGCACCCTGAGTACTGAGCACCCAGCACCACCCTCAGCACTGAGCACCCAGCACCCCGAGCACTGAGCACCCAGCACCCTGAGCACTGAGCACCCAGCACCCCGAGTACTGAGCACCCTGCACCCCGAGTACTGAGCACCGAGCACACCGAGCACTGAGCACCCAGCACCCTGAGTACTGAGCACCCAGCACCCTGAGTACTGAGCACTGAGCACCCCGAGTACTGAGCACCCAGCACCCTGAGTACTGAGCACCCAGCACCCTGAGCACTGAGCAGCCAGCAACCTGAGTACTGAGAACAGATCACCCTGAGTACTGAGCACCCAGCACCCTGAGCACTGAGCCCCCAGCACCCTGAGTACTGAGCACCCAGCACCCCGAGCACTGAGCACCCAGCACCCCGAGAATGAGCACACAGTACCCTGAGTACTGAGAACCGAGCACCCTGATTCTGAGCACCCAGCAACCTGAGTACTGAGCCCCCAGCACCCTGAGTACTGAGCACCCAGCAACCCGAGCACTGAGCACCCAGCACACTGAGAATGAGCACCCAGCACCATGAGTACTGAGCACCCAGCACCCTGAGTACTGAGCACTAAGCACCCAGAGCACTGAGCACCCAGCACCCCGAGCACGGAGCACCCAGGACACCGAGCACTGAGAACTGAGCACCCAGCACACTGAGTACTGAGCACCGAGATCCCCGAGCACTGAGCACAATGAGTACTGAGCATCCAGCACCCCGAGCACTGAGCACCCAGCACCCTGAGCACTGAGCACCCAGCACCATGAGCACGGAGCACCCCGAGGACTGAGCACCCAGCACCCTGAGCACTGAGGACCCAGCACCTTGAGTACTGAGCACCGAGCACCTCGAGCACTAAGCACCCAGCACCCTGAGTACTGAGCACCCAGCACCCTGAGCACTGAGCACCCAGAACCCTGAGCACTGAGCACCCAGCACCCTGAGCACGGAGCACCCAGCACCCTGAGACTGAGCACCCAACACCCAGAGTACTGAGCACCCAGCACCCTGAGCACTGAGCACCCAGCACCCTGAGTACTGAGCACCCAGCACCCTGAGTACTGAACACCCAGCACCCTGAGCAGTGAGCACTGAGCACCCTGAGCACTGAGTACTGAGCACTGAGCACCCTGAGCACTGAGCACCCAGCACCCCGAGTACTGAGCACTGAGCACCCTGAGTACTGAGCACCAAGCACCCAGAGTACTGAGCACCCAGCACCCTGAGCACTGAGCACCCAGCACCCTGAGTACTGAGCACCGAGCACCCTGAGTACTGAGCACCCAGCACCCTGAGTACTGAGCACCCAGCACCCTGAGCACTGAGCACCCAACACCCTGAGTACTGAGCACCCAGCACCCTGAGTACTGAGCACCCAGCACCCAGAGCACTGAGCACCCAGCACCCCGAGCACGGAGCACCCAGGACCCCGAGCACTGAGTACTGAGCACCCATCACCCTGAGTACTGATCACCGAGCTCCCGAGCACTGAGCACCCTGAGTACTGAGCACCCAGCACCCCGATCACTGAGCACCCAGCACCCTGAGCACTGAGCACCCAGCACCCTGAGCACTGAGCACCCAGCACACTGAGTACTGAGCACCCAGCACGCTGAGTACTGAGCACCCAGCACCCCGAGCACTGAGCACCCAGCACCCTGAGTACTGAGCACTCAGCACCCTGAGTACTGAGCACCGAGCACACCGAGCAATGAGCACCCAGCACCCTGAGCACTGAGCACCCGGAGGACTGAGCACCCAGCAACCCTGAGCACTGAGCACCGATCACCCTGAGCAGTGAGCATCCAGCACCCCGAGCACTGAGCACCCAGCACCCTGAGTACTGAGCACCCAGCACCCCGAGTACTGAGCACACAGTACCCTGACTACTGAGCACCCAGCACCCCGAGCACTGAGCACCCAGCACCCTGAGTACTGAGCACCCTGATTACTGAGCACTGAGCACCGAGCATCCTGAGTACTGAGCACCCAGCACGCCGAGCACCCAGCACCCTGAGAATGAGCACCCAGCACCATGAGTACTGAGCACCCAGCACCCTGAGTACTGAGCACTAAGCACCCAGAGCACTGAGCACCCAGCACCCCGAGCACGGAGCACCCAGGACCCCGAGCACTGAGAACTGAGCACAAAGCACCCTGAGTACTGAGCACCGAGATCCCCGAGCACTGAGCACAATGAGTACTGAGCACCCAGCACCCCGAGCACTGAGCACCCAGCACCCTGAGCACTGAGCACCCAGCACCATGAGCACGGAGCACCCCGAGGACTGAGCACCCAGCACCCTGAGCACTGAGCACCCAGCACCTTGAGTACTGAGCACCGAGCACCTCGAGCACTAAGCACCCAGCACCCTGACTACTGAGCACCCAGCACCCTCAGCACTGAGCACCCAGAACCCTGAGCACTGAGCACCCAGCACTCTGAGCACGGAGCACCCAGCACCCTGAGTACTGAGCACCCAACACCCAGAGTACTGAGCACCCAGCACCCTGAGCACTGAGCACCCAGCACCCTGAGCACTGAGCACCCAGCACCTTGAGTACTGAGCACCGAGCACAACGAGCACTGAGCACCCAGCACCCTGAGTACTGAGCACCCAGCACCCTGAGCACTGAGCAGCCAGCTCCCTGAGAACTGAGCACCCAGCACACCGAGCACTGAGCACCCAGCACCCTGAGCACTGAGCACCCAGCACCCCGAGTACTGAGCACCCTGCACCCCGAGTACTGAGCACCGAGCACACCGAGCACTGAGCACCCAGCACCCTGAGTACTGAGCACCCAGCACCCTGAGTACTGAGCACTGAGCACCCCGAGTACTGAGCACCCAGCACCCTGAGTACTGAGCACCCAGCACCCTGAGCACTGAGCAGCCAGCAATCTGAGTACTGAGAACAGATCACCCTGAGTACTGAGCACCCAGCACCCTGAGTACTGAGCCCCCAGCACCCTGAGTACTGAGCACCCAGCACCCCGAGCACTGAGCACCCAGCACCCCGAGAATGAGCACCCAGTACCCTGAGTACTGAGAACCGAGCACCCTGATTCTGAGCACCCAGCAACCTGAGTACTGAGCCCCCAGCACCCTGAGTACTGAGCACCCAGCAACCCGAGCACTGAGCACCCAGCACACTGAGAATGAGCACCCAGCACCATGAGTACTGAGCACCCAGCACCCTGAGTACTGAGCACTAAGCACCCAGAGCACTGAGCACCCAGCACCCCGAGCACGGAGCACCCAGGACCCCGAGCACTGAGAACTGAGCACCCAGCACCCTGAGTACTGAGCACCGAGATCCCCGAGCACTGAGCACAATGAGTACTGAGCATCCAGCACCCCGAGCACTGAGCACCCAGCACCCTGAGCACTGAGCACCCAGCACCATGAGCACGGAGCACCCCGAGGACTGAGCACCCAGCACCCTGAGCACTGAGCACCCAGCACCTTGAGTACTGAGCACCGAGCACCTCGAGCACTAAGCAAAGAGCACCCTGAGTACTGAGCACCCAGCACCCTGAGCACTGAGCACCCAGAACCCTGAGCACTGAGCACCCAGCACCCTGAGCACGGAGCACCCAGCACCCTGAGCACTGAGCACCCAGCACCCTGAGCACGGAGCACCCAGCACCCTGAGACTGAGCACCCAACACCCAGAGTACTGAGCACCCAGCACCCTGAGCACTGAGCACCCAGCACCCTGAGTACTGAGCACCCAGCACCCTGAGTACTGAACACCCAGCACCCTGAGCAGTGAGCACTGAGCACCCTGAGCACTGAGTACTGAGCACTGAGCACCCTGAGCACTGAGCACCCAGCACCCCGAGTACTGAGCACTGAGCACCCTGAGTACTGAGCACCAAGCACCCTGAGTACTGAGCACCCAGCACCCTGAGCACAGAGCACCCAGCACCCTGAGTACTGAGCACCGAGCACCCTGAGTACTGAGCACCCAGCACCCTGAGTACTGAGCACCCAGCACCCTGAGCACTGAGCACCCAACACCCTGAGTACTGAGCACCCAGCACCCTGAGTACTGAGCACCCAGCACCCAGAGCACTGAGCACCCAGCACCCCGAGCACGGAGCACCCAGGACCCCGAGCACTGAGTACTGAGCACCCATCACCCTGAGTACTGATCACCGAGCTCCCGAGCACTGAGCACCCTGAGTACTGAGCACCCAGCACCCCGATCACTGAGCACCCAGCACCCTGAGCACTGAGCACCCAGCACACTGAGCACTGAGCACCCAGCACACTGAGTACTGAGCACCCAGCACGCTGAGTACTGAGCACCCAGCACCCCGAGCACTGAGCACCCAGCACCCTGAGTACTGAGCACTGAGCACCCAGCACCCCGAGCACTGAGCACCCAGCACCCTGTGTACTGAGCACTGAGCACCCTGAGTACTAAGCACCCAGCACCCTGAGTACTGAGCACCCAGGACCCTGAGCACTGAGCACCGAGCACCCCGAGCACTGAGCACCCAGCACCCTGAGCACTCAGAACCCAGCACCCCGAGCACTGAGCACCCAGCACCCTGAGCACTGAGCACCCAGCACCATGAGCACGGAGCACCCCGAGGACTGAGCACCCAGCACCCTGAGCACTGAGCACCCAGCACCTTCAGTACTGAGCACCGAGCACCTCGAGCACTAAGCACCCAGCACCCTGAGTACTGAGCACCCAGCACCCTGAGCACTGAGCACCCAGAAACCTGAGCACTGAGCACCCAGCACCCTGAGCACGGAGCACCCAGCACCCTGAGTACTGTGCACCCAACACCCAGAGTACTGAGCACCCAGCACCCTGAGCACTGAGTACTGAGCACTGAGCACCCTGAGCACTGAGCACCCAGCACCCCGAGTACTGAGCACCCAGCACCCCGAGCACTGAGCACCCAGCGCCCCGAGCACTGAGCACCCAGCACCCCGAGCACTGAGCACTGAGCACCCTGAGCACTGAGCACCCAGCACCACGAGTACTGAGCACCGAGCACCCTGAGTACTGAGCACCAAGCACCCCGAGTACTGAGCACTGAGCACCCTGAGTACTGAGCACCCAGCACCCTGAGTACTGAGCACCCAGCACCCTGATCACTGAGCACGGAGCACCCCGAGGACTGAGCACCCAGCACCCTGAGCACTGAGCACCCAGCACCTTGAGTACTGAGCACCGAGCACAACGAGCACTGAGCACCCAGCACCCTGAGTACTGAGCACCCAGCACCCTGAGCACTGAGCAGCCAGCTCCCTGAGAACTGAGCACGCAGCACCCCGAGCACTGAGCACCCAGCACCCTGAGTACTGAGCACAGAGCACCCTGAGCACTGAGCACTGAGCACCCAGCACCCTGAGCACTGAGCACTGAGCACCCAGCACCACAGCCCTGAGCACCCAGCACCCTGAGCACTGAGCACCCAGCACCCTGAGTACTGAGCACCCTGATTACTGAGCACTGAGCACCGAGCACCCTGAGTACTGAGCACCCAGCACCCTGAGTACTGAGCACCCAGCACCCTGATCACTGAGCACGGAGCACCCCGAGGACTGAGCACCCAGCACCCTGAGCACTGAGCACCCAGCACCTTGAGTACTGAGCACCGAGCACAACGAGCACTGAGCACCCAGCACCCTGAGAACTGAGCACCCAGCACCCTGAGCACTGAGCAGCCAGCACCCTGAGTTTTGAGCACCCAGCACCCTGAGTACTGAGTACCCAGCAGCCTGAGCTCTGAGCACCCAGCACCCTTAGTACTGAGCACCGAGCACCCTGAGTACTGAGCACCCAGCACCCTTAGTACTGAGCACCCAGCACCCTGAGCACTGAGCACCCAGCACCCTGAGTACTGAGCACCCAGCACCACCCTCAGCACTGAGCACCCAGCACCCCGAGCACTGAGCACCCAGCACCCTGAGCACTGAGCACCCAGCACCCCGAGTACTGAGCACCCTGCACCCCGAGTACTGAGCACCGAGCACACCGAGCACTGAGCACCCAGCACCCTGAGTACTGAGCACCCAGCACCCTGAGTACTGAGCACTGAGCACCCCGAGTACTGAGCACCCAGCACCCTGAGTACTGAGCACCCAGCACCCTGAGCACTGAGCAGCCAGCAATCTGAGTACTGAGAACAGATCACCCTGAGTACTGAGCACCCAGCACCCTGAGTACTGAGCCCCCAGCACCCTGAGTACTGAGCACCCAGCACCCCGAGCACTGAGCACCCAGCACCCCGAGAATGAGCACCCAGTACCCTGAGTACTGAGAACCGAGCACCCTGATTCTGAGCACCCAGCAACCTGAGTACTGAGCCCCCAGCACCCTGAGTACTGAGCACCCAGCAACCCGAGCACTGAGCACCCAGCACACTGAGAATGAGCACCCAGCACCATGAGTACTGAGCACCCAGCACCCTGAGTACTGAGCACTAAGCACCCAGAGCACTGAGCACCCAGCACCCCGAGCACGGAGCACCCAGGACCCCGAGCACTGAGAACTGAGCACCCAGCACCCTGAGTACTGAGCACCGAGATCCCCGAGCACTGAGCACAATGAGTACTGAGCATCCAGCACCCCGAGCACTGAGCACCCAGCACCCTGAGCACTGAGCACCCAGCACCATGAGCACGGAGCACCCCGAGGACTGAGCACCCAGCACCCTGAGCACTGAGCACCCAGCACCTTGAGTACTGAGCACCGAGCACCTCGAGCACTAAGCACCCAGCACCCTGAGTACTGAGCACCCAGCACCCTGAGAACTGAGCACCCAGAACCCTGAGCACTGAGCACCCAGCACCCTGAGCACGGAGCACCCAGCACCCTGAGACTGAGCACCCAACACCCAGAGTACTGAGCACCCAGCACCCTGAGCACTGAGCACCCAGCACCCTGAGTACTGAGCACCCAGCACCCTGAGTACTGAACACCCAGCACCCTGAGCAGTGAGCACTGAGCACCCTGAGCACTGAGTACTGAGCACTGAGCACCCTGAGCACTGAGCACCCAGCACCCCGAGTACTGAGCACTGAGCACCCTGAGTACTGAGCACCAAGCACCCTGAGTACTGAGCACCCAGCACCCTGAGCACTGAGCACCCAGCACCCTGAGTACTGAGCACCGAGCACCCTGAGTACTGAGCACCCAGCACCCTGAGTACTGAGCACCCAGCACCCTGAGCACTGAGCACCCAACACCCTGAGTACTGAGCACCCAGCACCCTGAGTACTGAGCACCCAGCACCCAGAGCACTGAGCACCCAGCACCCCGAGCACGGAGCACCCAGGACCCCGAGCACTGAGTACTGAGCACCCATCACCCTGAGTACTGATCACCGAGCTCCCGAGCACTGAGCACCCTGAGTACTGAGCACCCAGCACCCCGATCACTGAGCACCCAGCACCCTGAGCACTGAGCACCCAGCACCCTGAGCACTGAGCACCCAGCACACTGAGTACTGAGCACCCAGCACGCTGAGTACTGAGCACCCAGCACCCCGAGCACTGAGCACCCAGCACCCTGAGTACTGAGCACTGAGCACCCAGCACCCCGAGCACTGAGCACCCAGCACCCTGTGTACTGAGCACTGAGCACCCTGAGTACTAAGCACCCAGCACCCTGAGTACTGAGCACCCAGGACCCTGAGCACTGAGCACCGAGCACCCCGAGCACTGAGCACCCAGCACCCTGAGCACTCAGAACCCAGCACCCCGAGCACTGAGCACCCAGCACCCTGAGCACTGAGCACCCAGCACCATGAGCACGGAGCACACCGAGGACTGAGCACCCAGCACCCTGAGCACTGAGCACCCAGCACCTTCAGTACTGAGCACCGAGCACCTCGAGCACTAAGCACCCTGCACCCTGAGTACTGAACACCCAGCACCCTGAGCACTGAGCACCCAGAAACCTGAGCACTGAGCACCCAGCACCCTGAGCACGGAGCACCCAGCACCCTGAGTACTGAGCACCCAACACCCAGAGCACTGAGCACCCAGCACCCTGAGCACTCAGTACTGAGCACTGAGCACCCTGAGCACTGAGCACCCAGCACCCCGAGTACTGAGCACCCAGCACCCCGAGCACTGAGCACCCAGCGCCCCGAGCACTGAGCACCCAGCACCCCGAGCACTGAGCACTGAGCACCCTGAGCACTGAGCACCCAGCACCACGAGTACTGAGCACCGAGCACCCTGAGTACTGAGCACCAAGCACCCCGAGTACTGAGCACTGAGCACCCTGAGTACTGAGCACCCAGCACCCTGAGTACTGAGCACCCAGCACCCTGATCACTGA
The DNA here is from genome assembly GCF_018167655.1 of Microtus oregoni. Taxonomy (NCBI): domain Eukaryota; kingdom Metazoa; phylum Chordata; class Mammalia; order Rodentia; family Cricetidae; genus Microtus; species Microtus oregoni. The sequence continues at coordinate 18,444 of NW_024543120.1, read as the reverse complement.
GCACGGAGCACCCCGAGGACTGAGCACCCAGCACCCTGAGCACTGAGCACCCAGCACCTTGAGTACTGAGCACCGAGCACAACGAGCACTGAGCACCCAGCACCCTTAGTACTGAGCACCCAGCACCCTGAGCACTGAGCACCCAGCTCCCTGAGTACTGAGCAACCAGCAACCTGAGTACTGAGCACCCAGCACCCTGAGTACTGAGCAACCAGCAACCTGAGTACTGAGCACCGAGCACACCGAGCAATGAGCACCCAGCACCCTGAGCACTGAGCACCCGGAGGACTGAGCACCCAGCACCCTGAGCACTGAGCACCGATCACCCTGAGCAGTGAGCACCCAGCACCCCGAGCACTGAGCACCCAGCACCCTGAGTACTGAGCACCCAGCACCACCCTCAGCACTGAGCACCCAGCACCCCGAGCACTGAGCACCCAGCACCCTGAGCACTGAGCACCCAGCACCCCGAGTACTGAGCACCCTGCACCCCGAGTACTGAGCACCGAGCACACCGAGCACTGAGCACCCAGCACCCTGAGTACTGAGCACCCAGCACCCTGAGTACTGAGCACTGAGCACCCCGAGTACTGAGCACCCAGCACCCTGAGTACTGAGCACCCAGCACCCTGAGCACTGAGCAGCCAGCAACCTGAGTACTGAGAACAGATCACCCTGAGTACTGAGCACCCAGCACCCTGAGTACTGAGCCCCCAGCACCCTGAGTACTGAGCACCCAGCACCCCGAGCACTGAGCACCCAGCACCCCGAGAATGAGCACCCAGCACCCTGAGTACTGAGAACCGAGCACCCTGATTCTGAGCACCCAGCAACCTGAGTACTGAGCCCCCAGCACCCTGAGTACTGAGCACCCAGCAACCCGAGCACTGAGCACCCAGCACCCTGAGAATGAGCACCCAGCACCATGAGTACTGAGCACCCAGCACCCTGAGTACTGAGCACTAAGCACCCAGAGCACTGAGCACCCAGCACCCCGAGCACGGAGCACCCAGGACCCCGAGCACTGAGAACTGAGCACCCAGCACCCTGAGTACTGAGCACCGAGATCCCCGAGCACCGAGCACAATGAGTACTGAGCATCCAGCACCCCGAGCACTGAGCACCCAGCACCCTGAGCACTGAGCACCCAGCACCATGAGCACGGAGCACCCCGAGGACTGAGCACCCAGCACCCTGAGCACTGAGCACCCAGCACCTTCAGTACTGAGCACCGAGCACCTCGAGCACTAAGCACCCAGCACCCTGAGTACTGAGCACCCAGCACCCTGAGCACTGAGCACCCAGAACCCTGAGCACTGAGCACCCAGCACCCTGAGCACGGAGCACCCAGCACCCTGAGTACTGAGCACCCAACACCCAGAGTACTGAGCACCCAGCACCCTGAGCACTGAGCACCCAGCACCCTGAGTACTGAGCACCCAGCACCCTGAGTACTGAACACCCAGCACCCTGAGCAGTGAGCACTGAGCACCCTGAGCACTGAGTACTGAGCACTGAGCACCCTGAGCACTGAGCACCCAGCACCCCGAGTACTGAGCACTGAGCACCCTGAGTACTGAGCACCAAGCACCCTGAGTACTGAGCACCCAGCACCCTGAGCACTGAGCACCCAGCACCCTGAGTACTGAGCACCGAGCACCCTGAGTACTGAGCACCCAGCACCCTGAGTACTGAGCACCCAGCACCCTGAGCACTGAGCACCCAACACCCTGAGTACTGAGCACCCAGCACCCTGAGTACTGAGCACCCAGCACCCAGAGCACTGAGCACCCAGCACCCCGAGCACGGAGCACCCAGGACCCCGAGCACTGAGTACTGAGCACCCATCACCCTGAGTACTGATCACCGAGCTCCCGAGCACTGAGCACCCTGAGTACTGAGCACCCAGCACCCCGATCACTGAGCACCCAGCACCCTGAGCACTGAGCACCCAGCACCCTGAGCACTGAGCACCCAGCACACTGAGTACTGAGCACCCAGCACGCTGAGTACTGAGCACCCAGCACCCCGAGCACTGAGCACCCAGCACCCTGAGTACTGAGCACTGAGCACCCAGCACCCCGAGCACTGAGCACCCAGCACCCTGTGTACTGAGCACTGAGCACCCTGAGTACTAAGCACCCAGCACCCTGAGTACTGAGCACCCAGGACCCTGAGCACTGAGCACCGAGCACCCCGAGCACTGAGCACCCAGCACCCTGAGCACTCAGAACCCAGCACCCCGAGCACTGAGCACCCAGCACCCTGAGCACTGAGCACCCAGCACCATGAGCACGGAGCACACCGAGGACTGAGCACCCAGCACCCTGAGCACTGAGCACCCAGCACCTTCAGTACTGAGCACCGAGCACCTCGAGCACTAAGCACCCTGCACCCTGAGTACTGAACACCCAGCACCCTGAGCACTGAGCACCCAGAAACCTGAGCACTGAGCACCCAGCACCCTGAGCACGGAGCACCCAGCACCCTGAGTACTGAGCACCCAACACCCAGAGCACTGAGCACCCAGCACCCTGAGCACTCAGTACTGAGCACTGAGCACCCTGAGCACTGAGCACCCAGCACCCCGAGTACTGAGCACCCAGCACCCCGAGCACTGAGCACCCAGCGCCCCGAGCACTGAGCACCCAGCACCCCGAGCACTGAGCACTGAGCACCCTGAGCACTGAGCACCCAGCACCACGAGTACTGAGCACCGAGCACCCTGAGTACTGAGCACCAAGCACCCCGAGTACTGAGCACTGAGCACCCTGAGTACTGAGCACCCAGCACCCTGAGTACTGAGCACCCAGCACCCTGATCACTGAGCACGGAGCACCTCGAGGACTGAGCACCCAGCACCCTGAGCACTGAGCACCCAGCACCTTGAGTACTGAGCACCGAGCACAACGAGCACTGAGCACCCAGCACCCTTAGTACTGAGCACCCAGCACCCTGAGCACTGAGCACCCAGCTCCCTGAGTACTGAGCAACCAGCAACCTGAGTACTGAGCACCCAGCACCCTGAGTACTGAGCAACCAGCAACCTGAGTACTGAGCACCGAGCACACCGAGCAATGAGCACCCAGCACCCTGAGCACTGAGCACCCGGAGGACTGAGCACCCAGCACCCTGAGCACTGAGCACCGATCACCCTGAGCAGTGAGCACCCAGCACCCCGAGCACTGAGCACCCAGCACCCTGAGTACTGAGCACCCAGCACCACCCTCAGCACTGAGCACCCAGCACCCCGAGCACTGAGCACCCAGCACCCTGAGCACTGAGCACCCAGCACCCCGAGTACTGAGCACCCTGCACCCCGAGTACTGAGCACCGAGCACACCGAGCACTGAGCACCCAGCACCCTGAGTACTGAGCACCCAGCACCCTGAGTACTGAGCACTGAGCACCCCGAGTACTGAGCACCCAGCACCCTGAGTACTGAGCACCCAGCACCCTGAGCACTGAGCAGCCAGCAACCTGAGTACTGAGAACAGATCACCCTGAGTACTGAGCACCCAGCACCCTGAGTACTGAGCCCCCAGCACCCTGAGTACTGAGCACCCAGCACCCCGAGCACTGAGCACCCAGCACCCCGAGAATGAGCACCCAGCACCCTGAGTACTGAGAACCGAGCACCCTGATTCTGAGCACCCAGCAACCTGAGTACTGAGCCCCCAGCACCCTGAGTACTGAGCACCCAGCAACCCGAGCACTGAGCACCCAGCACCCTGAGAATGAGCACCCAGCACCATGAGTACTGAGCACCCAGCACCCTGAGTACTGAGCACTAAGCACCCAGAGCACTGAGCACCCAGCACCCCGAGCACGGAGCACCCAGGACCCCGAGCACTGAGAACTGAGCACCCAGCACCCTGAGTACTGAGCACCGAGATCCCCGAGCACCGAGCACAATGAGTACTGAGCATCCAGCACCCCGAGCACTGAGCACCCAGCACCCTGAGCACTGAGCACCCAGCACCATGAGCACGGAGCACCCCGAGGACTGAGCACCCAGCACCCTGAGCACTGAGCACCCAGCACCTTCAGTACTGAGCACCGAGCACCTCGAGCACTAAGCACCCAGCACCCTGAGTACTGAGCACCCAGCACCCTGAGCACTGAGCACCCAGAACCCTGAGCACTGAGCACCCAGCACCCTGAGCACGGAGCACCCAGCACCCTGAGTACTGAGCACCCAACACCCAGAGTACTGAGCACCCAGCACCCTGAGCACTGAGCACCCAGCACCCTGAGTACTGAGCACCCAGCACCCTGAGTACTGAACACCCAGCACCCTGAGCAGTGAGCACTGAGCACCCTGAGCACTGAGTACTGAGCACTGAGCACCCTGAGCACTGAGCACCCAGCACCCCGAGTACTGAGCACTGAGCACCCTGAGTACTGAGCACCAAGCACCCTGAGTACTCAGCACCCAGCACCCTGAGCACTGAGCACCCAGCACCCTGAGTACTGAGCACCGAGCACCCTGAGTACTGAGCACCCAGCACCCTGAGTACTGAGCACCCAGCACCCTGAGCACTGAGCACCCAACACCCTGAGTACTGAGCACCCAGCACCCTGAGTACTGAGCACCCAGCACCCAGAGCACTGAGCACCCAGCACCCCGAGCACGGAGCACCCAGGACCCCGAGCACTGAGTACTGAGCACCCATCACCCTGAGTACTGATCACCGAGCTCCCGAGCACTGAGCACCCTGAGTACTGAGCACCCAGCACCCCGATCACTGAGCACCCAGCACCCTGAGCACTGAGCACCCAGCACCCTGAGCACTGAGCACCCAGCACACTGAGTACTGAGCACCCAGCACGCTGAGTACTGAGCACCCAGCACCCCGAGCACTGAGCACCCAGCACCCTGAGTACTGAGCACTGAGCACCCAGCACCCCGAGCACTGAGCACCCAGCACCCTGTGTACTGAGCACTGAGCACCCTGAGTACTAAGCACCCAGCACCCTGAGTACTGAGCACCCAGGACCCTGAGCACTGAGCACCGAGCACCCCGAGCACTGAGCACCCAGCACCCTGAGCACTCAGAACCCAGCACCCCGAGCACTGAGCACCCAGCACCCTGAGCACTGAGCACCCAGCACCATGAGCACGGAGCACACCGAGGACTGAGCACCCAGCACCCTGAGCACTGAGCACCCAGCACCTTCAGTACTGAGCACCGAGCACCTCGAGCACTAAGCACCCTGCACCCTGAGTACTGAACACCCAGCACCCTGAGCACTGAGCACCCAGAAACCTGAGCACTGAGCACCCAGCACCCTGAGCACGGAGCACCCAGCACCCTGAGTACTGAGCACCCAACACCCAGAGCACTGAGCACCCAGCACCCTGAGCACTCAGTACTGAGCACTGAGCACCCTGAGCACTGAGCACCCAGCACCCCGAGTACTGAGCACCCAGCACCCCGAGCACTGAGCACCCAGCGCCCCGAGCACTGAGCACCCAGCACCCCGAGCACTGAGCACTGAGCACCCTGAGCACTGAGCACCCAGCACCACGAGTACTGAGCACCGAGCACCCTGAGTACTGAGCACCAAGCACCCCGAGTACTGAGCACTGAGCACCCTGAGTACTGAGCACCCAGCACCCTGAGTACTGAGCACCCAGCACCCTGATCACTGAGCACGGAGCACCCCGAGGACTGAGCACCCAGCACCCTGAGCACTGAGCACCCAGCACCTTGAGTACTGAGCACCGAGCACAACGAGCACTGAGCACCCAGCACCCTTAGTACTGAGCACCCAGCACCCTGAGCACTGAGCACCCAGCTCCCTGAGTACTGAGCAACCAGCAACCTGAGTACTGAGCACCCAGCACCCTGAGTACTGAGCAACCAGCAACCTGAGTACTGAGCACCGAGCACACCGAGCAATGAGCACCCAGCACCCTGAGCACTGAGCACCCGGAGGACTGAGCACCCAGCACCCTGAGCACTGAGCACCGATCACCCTGAGCAGTGAGCACCCAGCACCCCGAGCACTGAGCACCCAGCACCCTGAGTACTGAGCACCCAGCACCACCCTCAGCACTGAGCACCCAGCACCCCGAGCACTGAGCACCCAGCACCCTGAGCACTGAGCACCCAGCACCCCGAGTACTGAGCACCCTGCACCCCGAGTACTGAGCACCGAGCACACCGAGCACTGAGCACCCAGCACCCTGAGTACTGAGCACCCAGCACCCTGAGTACTGAGCACTGAGCACCCCGAGTACTGAGCACCCAGCACCCTGAGTACTGAGCACCCAGCACCCTGAGCACTGAGCAGCCAGCAACCTGAGTACTGAGAACAGATCACCCTGAGTACTGAGCACCCAGCACCCTGAGTACTGAGCCCCCAGCACCCTGAGTACTGAGCACCCAGCACCCCGAGCACTGAGCACCCAGCACCCCGAGAATGAGCACCCAGCACCCTGAGTACTGAGAACCGAGCACCCTGATTCTGAGCACCCAGCAACCTGAGTACTGAGCCCCCAGCACCCTGAGTACTGAGCACCCAGCAACCCGAGCACTGAGCACCCAGCACCCTGAGAATGAGCACCCAGCACCATGAGTACTGAGCACCCAGCACCCTGAGTACTGAGCACTAAGCACCCAGAGCACTGAGCACCCAGCACCCCGAGCACGGAGCACCCAGGACCCCGAGCACTGAGAACTGAGCACCCAGCACCCTGAGTACTGAGCACCGAGATCCCCGAGCACCGAGCACAATGAGTACTGAGCATCCAGCACCCCGAGCACTGAGCACCCAGCACCCTGAGCACTGAGCACCCAGCACCATGAGCACGGAGCACCCCGAGGACTGAGCACCCAGCACCCTGAGCACTGAGCACCCAGCACCTTCAGTACTGAGCACCGAGCACCTCGAGCACTAAGCACCCAGCACCCTGAGTACTGAGCACCCAGCACCCTGAGCACTGAGCACCCAGAACCCTGAGCACTGAGCACCCAGCACCCTGAGCACGGAGCACCCAGCACCCTGAGTACTGAGCACCCAACACCCAGAGTACTGAGCACCCAGCACCCTGAGCACTGAGCACCCAGCACCCTGAGTACTGAGCACCCAGCACCCTGAGTACTGAACACCCAGCACCCTGAGCAGTGAGCACTGAGCACCCTGAGCACTGAGTACTGAGCACTGAGCACCCTGAGCACTGAGCACCCAGCACCACGAGTACTGAGCACTGAGCACCCTGAGTACTGAGCACCAAGCACCCTGAGTACTGAGCACCCAGCACCCTGAGCACTGAGCACCCAGCACCCTGAGTACTGAGCACCGAGCACCCTGAGTACTGAGCACCCAGCACCCTGAGTACTGAGCACCCAGCACCCGGAGCACTGAGCACCCAACACCCTGAGTACTGAGCACCCAGCACCCTGAGTACTGAGCACCCAGCACCCAGAGCACTGAGCACCCAGCACCCCGAGCACGGAGCACCCAGGACCCCGAGCACTGAGTACTGAGCACCCATCACCCTGAGTACTGATCACCGAGCTCCCGAGCACTGAGCACCCTGAGTACTGAGCACCCAGCACCCCGATCACTGAGCACCCAGCACCCTGAGCACTGAGCACCCAGCACCCTGAGCACTGAGCACCCAGCACACTGAGTACTGAGCACCCAGCACGCTGAGTACTGAGCACCCAGCACCCCGAGCACTGAGCACCCAGCACCCTGAGTACTGAGCACTGAGCACCCAGCACCCCGAGCACTGAGCACCCAGCACCCTGTGTACTGAGCACTGAGCACCCTGAGTACTAAGCACCCAGCACCCTGAGTACTGAGCACCCAGGACCCTGAGCACTGAGCACCGAGCACCCCGAGCACTGAGCACCCAGCACCCTGAGCACTCAGAACCCAGCACCCCGAGCACTGAGCACCCAGCACCCTGAGCACTGAGCACCCAGCACCATGAGCACGGAGCATCCCGAGGACTGAGCACCCAGCACCCTGAGCACTGAGCACCCAGCACCTTCAGTACTGAGCACCGAGCACCTCGAGCACTAAGCACCCAGCACCCTGAGTACTGAACACCCAGCACCCTTAGCACTGAGCACCCAGAAACCTGAGCACTGAGCACCCAGCACCCTGAGCACGGAGCACCCAGCACCCTGAGTACTGAGCACCCAACACCCAGAGCACTGAGCACCCAGCACCCTGAGCACTCAGTACTGAGCACTGAGCACCCTGAGCACTGAGCACCCAGCACCCCGAGTACTGAGCACCCAGCACCCCGAGCACTGAGCACCCAGCGCCCCGAGCACTGAGCACCCAGCACCCCGAGCACTGAGCACTGAGCACCCTGAGCACTGAGCACCCAGCACCACGAGTACTGAGCACCGAGCACCCTGAGTACTGAGCACCAAGCACCCCGAGTACTGAGCACTGAGCACCCTGAGTACTGAGCACCCAGCACCCTGAGTACTGAGCACCCAGCACCCTGATCACTGAGCACGGAGCACCCCGAGGACTGAGCACCCAGCACCCTGAGCACTGAGCACCCAGCACCTTGAGTACTGAGCACCGAGCACAACGAGCACTGAGCACCCAGCACCCTGAGTACTGAGCACCCAGCACCCTGAGCACTGAGCACCCAGCTCCCTGAGCACTGAGCACGCAGCACCCCGAGCACTGAGCACCCAGCACCCTGAGTACTGAGCACAGAGCACCCTGAGCACTGAGCACTGAGCACCCAGCACCCTGAGCACTGAGCACTGAGCACCCAGCACCACAGCCCTGAGCACCCAGCACCCCGAGCACTGAGCACCCAGCACCCTGAGCACTGAGCACCCAGCACCCTGAGTACTGAGCAACCAGCAACCTGAGTACTGAGTACCCAGCACCCTGAGCTCTGAGCACCCAGCACCCTGAGTACTGAGCACCGAGCACCCTGAGTACTGAGCACCCAGCACCCTTAGTACTGAGCACCCAGCACCCTGAGTACTGAGTACCCAGCACCCTGAGCTCTGAGCACCCAGCACCCTGAGTACTGAGCACCCAGCACCCTGAGCACTGAGCACCCAGCACCCTGAGTACTGAGCACCCAGCACCCTGAGTACTGAGTACCCAGCACCCTGAGCTCTGAGCACCCAGCACCCTGAGTACTGAGCAACGAGCACCCTGAGTACTGAGCACCCAGCACCCTTAGTACTGAGCACCCAGCACCCTGAGCACTGAGCACCCAGCACCCTGAGTACTGAGCACCCAGCACCACCCTCAGCACTGAGCACCCAGCACCCCGAGCACTGAGCACCCAGCACCCTGAGCACTGAGCACCCAGCACCCTGAGTACTGAGCACCCTGCACCCCGAGTACTGAGCACCGAGCACACCGAGCACTGAGCACCCAGCACCCTGAGTACTGAGCACCCAGCACCCTAAGTACTGAGCACTGAGCACCCCGAGTACTGAGCACCCAGCACCCTGAGTACTGAGCACCCAGCACCCCGAGCACTGAGCAGCCAGCAACCTGACTACTGAGAACAGATCACCCTCAGTACTGAGCCCCCAGCACCCTGAGTACTGAGCCCCCAGCACCCTGAGTACTGAGCACCCAGCACCCCGAGCACTGAGCACCCAGCACCCCGAGAATGAGCACCCAGCACCCTGAGTACTGAGAACCGAGCACCCTGATACTGAGCACCCAGCACCCTGAGTACTGAGCCCCCAGCACCCTGAGTACTGAGCACCCAGCAACCCGAGCACTGAGCACCCAGCACCCTGAGAATGAGCACCCAGCACCATGAGTACTGAGCACCCAGCACCCTGAGTACTGAGCACTAAGCACCCAGAGCACTGAGCACCCAGCACCCCGAGCACGGAGCACCCAGGACCCCGAGCACTGAGAACTGAGCACACAGCACCCTGAGTACTGAGCACCGAGATCCCCGAGCACTGAGCACAATGAGTACTGAGCACCCAGCACCCCGAGCACTGAGCACCCAGCACCCTGAGCACTGAGCACCCAGCACCATGAGCACGGAGCACCCCGAGGACTGAGCACCCAGCACCCTGAGCACTGAGCACCCAGCACCTTGAGTACTGAGCACCGAGCACCTCGAGCACTAAGCACCCAGCACCCTGAGTACTGAGCACCCAGCACCCTGAGCACTGAGCACCCAGAACCCTGAGCACTGAGCACCCAGCACCCTGAGCACGGAGCACCCAGCACCCTGAGGACTGAACACCCAACACCCAGAGTACTGAGCACCCAGCACCCTGAGCACTGAGCACCCAGCACCCTGAGTACTGAGCACCCAGCACCCTGAGTACTGAACACCCAGCACCCTGAGCACTGAGCACTGAGCACCGTGAGCACTGAGTACTGAGCACTGAGCACCCTGAGCACTGAGCACCCAGCACCCCAAGTACTGAGCACCCAGCACCCCGAGCACTGAGCAGCCAGCACCCCGAGCACTGAGCACTGAGCACCCTGAGCACTGAGCACCCAGCACCCCAAGTACTGAGCACTGAGCACCCTGAGTACGGAGCACCAAGCACCCTGAGTACTGAGCACCCAGCACCCTGAGTACTGAGCACCCAGCACCCTGAGCACTGAGCACCCAGCACCCCGAGCACTGAGCACCCAGCACCCTGAGTACTGAGCACAGAGCACTCTGAGCACTGAGCACCCAGCACCCTGAGTACTGAGCACCCAGCACCCTGAGTACTGAGCAACCAGCACCCTGAGCACTGAGCACTGAGCACCCAGCACCCTGAACACTGAGCACTGAGCACCCAGCACCACAGCCCTGAGCACCCAGCACCCCGAGAACTGAGCACCCAGCACCCTGAGCACTGAGCACCCAGCACCCTGAGTACTGAGCAACCAGCAACGTGAGTACTGAGCACCCAGAACCCTGAGTACTGAGCACTCAGCACCCTGAGTACTGAGCACCGAGCACACCGAGCAATGAGCACCCAGCACCCTGAGCACTGAGCACCCTGAGCACTGAGCACCCAGCACCCAGAGTACTGAGCACCCAGCACCCTGAGCACTGAGCACCCAGCACCCTGAGTACTGAGCACCCAGCACCCTGAGTACTGAACACCCAGCACCCTGAGCACCCTGAGCACTGAGTACTGAGCTCTGAGCACCCTGAGCACTGAGCACCCAGCACCTCGAGTACTGAGCACCCAGTACCCCGAGCACTGAGCACCCAGCACCCCTAGCACTGAGCACTGAGCACCCTGAGCACTGAGCACCCAGCACCCCGAGTACTGAGCACTGAGCACCCTGAGTACTGAGCACCAAGCACCCTGAGTACTGAGCACCCAGCACCCTGAGCACTGAGCACCCAGCACCCTGAGTACTGAGCACCGAGCACCCTGAGTACTGAGCACCCAGCAGCCTGAGTACTGAGCACCCAGCACCCTGAGCACTGAGCACCCAGCACCCTGAGTACTGAGCACCCAGCACCCTGAGTACTGAGCACCGAGCACCCTGAGTACTGAGCACCCAGCAGCCTGAGTACTGAGCACCCAGCACCCTGAGCACTGAGCACCCAGCACCCTGAGTACTGAGCACCCAGCACCCTGAGTACTGAGCACCCAGCACCCAGAGCACTGAGCACCCAGCACCCCGAGCACGGAGCACCCAGGACCCCGAGCACTGAGTACTGAGCACCCAGCACCCTGAGCACTGAGCACCCAGCACCCTGAGTACTGAGCACCGAGCACCCTGAGTACTGAGCACCCAGCAGCCTGAGTACTGAGCACCCAGCACCCTGAGCACTGAGCACCCAGCACCCTGAGTACTGAGCACCCAGCACCCTGAGTACTGAGCACCCAGCACCCCGAGCACTGAGCAACCAGCACCCCGAGCACGGAGCACCCAGGACCCCGAGCACTGAGTACTGAGCACCCAGCACCCTGAGTACTGATCACCGAGCTCCCCGAGCACTGAGCACCCTGAGTTCTGAGCACCCAGCACCCCGATCACTGAGCACCCAGCACCCTGAGCACTGAGCACCCAGCACCCTGAGCACTGAGCACCCAGCACACTGAGTACTGAGCACCCAGCACGCTGAGTACTGAGCACCCAGCACCCCAAGCACTGAGCACCAAGCACCCTGAGTACTGAGCACTGAGCACCCAGCACCCCGAGCACTGAGCACCCAGCACCCTGTGTACTGAGCACTGAGCACCCTGAGTACTAAGCACCCAGCACCCTGAGTACTGAGCACCCAGGACCCTGAGCACTGAGCACCGAGCACCCCGAGCACTGAGCACCCAGCACCCTGAGCACTCAGAACCCAGCACCCCGAGCACTGAGCACCCAGCACCCTGAGCACTGAGCACCCAGCACCATGAGCACGGAGCACCCCGAGGACTGAGCACCCAGCACCCTGAGCACTGAGCACCCAGCACCTTCAGTACTGAGCACCGAGCACCTCGAGCACTAAGCACCCAGCACCCTGAGTACTGAACACCCAGCACCCTGAGCTCTGAGCACCCAGAAACCTGAGCACTGAGCACCCAGCACCCTGAGCACGGAGCACCCAGCACCCTGAGTACTGAGCACCCAACACCCAGTGTACTGAGCACCCAGCACCCTGAGCACTGAGTACTGAGCACTGAGCACCCTGAGCACTGAGCACCCAGCACCCCGAGTACTGAGCACCCAGCACCCCGAGCACTGAGCACCCAGCGCCCCGAGCACTGAGCACCCAGCACCCCGAGCACTGAGCACTGAGCACCCTGAGCACTGAGCACCCAGCACCACGAGTACTGAGCACCGAGCACCCTGAGTACTGAGCACCAAGCACCCCGAGTACTGAGCACTGAACACCCTGAGTACTGAGCACCCAGCACCCTGAGTACTGAGCACCCAGCACCCTGATCACTGAGCACGGAGCACCCCGAGGACTGAGCCCCCAGCACCCTGAGTACTGAGCACCCAGCAACCCGAGCACTGAGCACCCAGCACCCTGAGAATGAGCACCCAGCACCATGAGTACTGAGCACCCAGCACCCTGAGTACTGAGCACTAAGCACCCAGAGCACTGAGCACCCAGCACCCCGAGCACGGAGCACCCAGGACCCCGAGCACTGAGAACTGAGCACACAGCACCCTGAGTACTGAGCACCGAGATCCCCGAGCACTGAGCACAATGAGTACTGAGCACCCAGCACCCCGAGCACTGAGCACCCAGCACCCTGAGCACTGAGCACCCAGCACCATGAGCACGGAGCACCCCGAGGACTGAGCACCCAGCACCCTGAGCACTGAGCACCCAGCACCTTGAGTACTGAGCACCGAGCACCTCGAGCACTAAGCACCCAGCACCCTGAGTACTGAGCACCCAGCACCCTGAGCACTGAGCACCCAGAACCCTGAGCACTGAGCACCCAGCACCCTGAGCACGGAGCACCCAGCACCCTGAGTACTGAACACCCAACACCCAGAGTACTGAGCACCCAGCACCCTGAGCACTGAGCACCCAGCACCCTGAGTACTGAGCACCCAGCACCCTGAGTACTGAACACCCAGCACCCTGAGCACTGAGCACTGAGCACCCTGAGCACTGAGTACTGAGCACTGAGCACCCTGAGCACTGAGCACCCAGCACCCCAAGTACTGAGCACCCAGCACCCCGAGCACTGAGCAGCCAGCACCCCGAGCACTGAGCACTGAGCACCCTGAGCACTGAGCACCCAGCACCCCAAGTACTGAGCACTGAGCACCCTGAGTACGGAGCACCAAGCACCCTGAGTACTGAGCACCCAGCACCCTGAGTACTGAGCACCCAGCACCCTGAGCACTGAGCACCCAGCACCCCGAGCACTGAGCACCCAGCACCCTGAGTACTGAGCACAGAGCACTCTGAGCACTGAGCACCCAGCACCCTGAGTACTGAGCACCCAGCACCCTGAGTACTGAGCAACCAGCACCCTGAGCACTGAGCACTGAGCACCCAGCACCCTGAACACTGAGCACTGAGCACCCAGCACCACAGCCCTGAGCACCCAGCACCCCGAGAACTGAGCACCCAGCACCCTGAGCACTGAGCACCCAGCACCCTGAGTACTGAGCAACCAGCAACGTGAGTACTGAGCACCCAGCACCCTGAGTACTGAGCACTCAGCACCCTGAGTACTGAGCACTGAGCACACCGAGCAATGAGCACCCAGCACCCTGAGCACTGAGCACCCTGAGCACTGAGCACCCAGCACCCAGAGTACTGAGCACCCAGCACCCTGAGCACTGAGCACCCAGCACCCTGAGTACTGAGCACCCAGCACCCTGAGTACTGAACACCCAGCACCCTGAGCACCCTGAGCACTGAGTACTGAGCACTGAGCACCCTGAGCACTGAGCACCCAGCACCCCGAGTACTGAGCACCCAGCACCCCGAGCACTGAGCACCCAGCACCCCTAGCACTGAGCACTGAGCACCCTGAGCACTGAGCACCCAGCACCCCGAGTACTGAGCACTGAGCACCCTGAGTACTGAGCACCAAGCACCCTGAGTACTGAGCACCCAGCACCCTGAGCACTGAGCACCCAGCACCCTGAGTACTGAGCACCGAGCACCCTGAGTACTGAGCACCCAGCAGCCTGAGTACTGAGCACCCAGCACCCTGAGCACTGAGCACCCAGCACACTGAGTACTGAGCACCCAGCACCCTGAGTACTGAGCACCGAGCACCCTGAGTACTGAGCACCCAGCAGCCTGAGTACTGAGCACCCAGCACCCTGAGCACTGAGCACCCAGCACCCTGAGTACTGAGCACCCAGCACCCTGAGTACTGAGCACCCAGCACCCAGAGCACTGAGCACCCAGCACCCCGAGCACGGAGCACCCAGGACCCCGAGCACTGAGTACTGAGCACCCAGCACCCTGAGCACTGAGCACCCAGCACCCTGAGTACTGAGCACCGAGCACCCTGAGTACTGAGCACCCAGCAGCCTGAGTACTGAGCACCCAGCACCCTGAGCACTGAGCACCCAGCACCCTGAGTACTGAGCACCCAGCACCCTGAGTACTGAGCACCCAGCACCCAGAGCACTGAGCACCCAGCACCCCGAGCACGGAGCACCCAGGACCCCGAGCACTGAGTACTGAGCACCCAGCACCCTGAGTACTGATCACCGAGCTCCCCGAGCACTGAGCACCCTGAGTTCTGAGCACCCAGCACCCCGATCACTGAGCACCCAGCACCCTGAGCACTGAGCACCCAGCACCCTGAGCACTGAGCACCCAGCACACTGAGTACTGAGCACCCAGCACGCTGAGTACTGAGCACCCAGCACCCCAAGCACTGAGCACCAAGCACCCTGAGTACTGAGCACTGAGCACCCAGCACCCCGAGCACTGAGCACCCAGCACCCTGTGTACTGAGCACTGAGCACCCTGAGTACTAAGCACCCAGCACCCTGAGTACTGAGCACCCAGGACCCTGAGCACTGAGCACCGAGCACCCCGAGCACTGAGCACCCAGCACCCTGAGCACTCAGAACCCAGCACCCCGAGCACTGAGCACCCAGCACCCTGAGCACTGAGCACCCAGTGCCCCGAGCACTGAGCACCCAGCACCCTGAGCACTGAGCACTGAGCACACTGAGCACTGAGCACCCAGCACCCCGAGTACTGAGCACTGAGCACCCTGAGTACTGAGCACCCAACACCCAGAGTACTGAGCACCCAGCACCCTGAGAACTGAGCACCGAGCACCCTGAGTACTGAGCACCCAGCACCCTGAGTACTGAGCACTGAGCACCCCGAGTACTGAGCACCCAGCACCCCGAGCACTGAGCACCCAGCAACCTGAGTACTGAGAACAGATCACCCTGAGTACTGAGCACCCAGAACCCTGAGTACTGAGCCCCCAGCACCCTGAGTACTGAGCACCCAGCACCCCGAGCACTGAGCACCCAGCACCCCGAGAATGAGCACCCAGCACCCTGAGTACTGAGAACCGAGCACCCTGAGTACTGAGCACCCAGCACCCTGAGTATTGAGCCCCCAGCACCCTGAGTACTGAGCACCCAGCAACCCGAGCACTGAGCACCCAGCACCCTGAGAATGAGCACCCAGCACCATGAGTACTGAGCACCCAGCACCCTGAGTACTGAGCACCCAGCACCCTGAGCACTGAGCACCCAGAACCCTGAGCACTGAGCACCCAGCACCCTGAGCACGGAGCACCCAGCACCCTGAGTACTGAACACCCAACACCCAGAGTACTGAGCACCCAGCACCCTGAGCACTGAGCACCCAGCACCCTGAGTACTGAGCACCCAGCACCCTGAGTACTGAACACCCAGCACCCTGAGCACTGAGCACTGAGCACCCTGAGCACTGAGTACTGAGCACTGAGCACCCTGAGCACTGAGCACCCAGCACCCCAAGTACTGAGCACCCAGCACCCCGAGCACTGAGCAGCCAGCACCCCGAGCACTGAGCACTGAGCACCCTGAGCACTGAGTACCCAGCACCCCAAGTACTGAGCACTGAGCACCCTGAGTACGGAGCACCAAGCACCCTGAGTACTGAGCACCCAGCACCCTGAGTACTGAGCACCCAGCACCCTGAGCACTGAGCACCCAGCACACCGAGCACTGAGCACCCAGAACCCTGAGTACTGAGCACAGAGCACTCTGAGCACTGAGCACCCAGCACCCTGAGTACTGAGCACCCAGCACCCTGAGTACTGAGCAACCAGCACCCTGAGCACTGAGCACTGAGCACCCAGCACCCTGAACACTGAGCACTGAGCACCCAGCACCACAGCCCTGAGCACCCAGCACCCCGAGAACTGAGCACCCAGCACCCTGAGCACTGAGCACCCAGCACCCTGAGTACTGAGCAACCAGCAACGTGAGTACTGAGCACCCAGAACCCTGAGTACTGAGCACTCAGCACCCTGAGTACTGAGCACCGAGCACACCGAGCAATGAGCACCCAGCACCCTGAGCACTGAGCACCCTGAGCACTGAGCACCCAGCACCCAGAGTACTGAGCACCCAGCACCCTGAGCACTGAGCACCCAGCACCCTGAGTACTGAGCACCCAGCACCCTGAGTACTGAACACCCAGCACCCTGAGCACCCTGAGCACTGAGTACTGAGCTCTGAGCACCCTGAGCACTGAGCACCCAGCACCTCGAGTACTGAGCACCCAGTACCCCGAGCACTGAGCACCCAGCACCCCTAGCACTGAGCACTGAGCACCCTGAGCACTGAGCACCCAGCACCCCGAGTACTGAGCACTGAGCACCCTGAGTACTGAGCACCAAGCACCCTGAGTACTGAGCACCCAGCACCCTGAGCACTGAGCACCCCAGCACCCTGAGTACTGAGCACCGAGCACCCTGAGTACTGAGCACCCAGCAGCCTGAGTACTGAGCACCCAGCACCCTGAGCACTGAGCACCCAGCACCCTGAGTACTGAGCACCCCAGCACCCTGAGTACTGAGCCACGAGCACCCTGAGTACTGAGCAACCCAGCCAGCCTGAGTACAGAGCACCCAGCACCCTGAGCACTGAGCACCCAGCACCCTGAGTACTGAGCACCCAGCACCCAGAGCACTGAGCACCCAGCACCCCGAGCACGGAGCACCCAGGACCCCGAGCACTGAGTACTGAGCACCCAGCACCCCTGAGCACTGAGCACCCAGCACCCTGAGTACTGAGCACCGAGCACCCTGAGTACTGAGCACCCAGCAGCCTGAGTACTGAGCACCCAGCACCCTGAGCACTGAGCACCCAGCACCCTGAGTACTGAGCACCCAGCACCCTGAGTACTGAGCACCCAGCACCCAGAGCACTGAGCACCCAGCACCCCGAGCACGGAGCACCCAGGACCCCGAGCACTGAGTACTGAGCACCCAGCACCCTGAGTACTGATCACCGAGCTCCCCGAGCACTGAGCACCCTGAGTTCTGAGCACCCAGCACCCCGATCACTGAGCACCCAGCACCCTGAGCACTGAGCACCCAGCACCTGAGCACTGAGCACCCAGCACACTGAGTACTGAGCACCCAGCACGCTGAGTACTGAGCACCCAGCACCCCAAGCACTGAGCACCAAGCACCCCTGAGTACTGAGCACTGAGCACCCAGCACCCCGAGCACTGAGCACCCAGCACCCTGTGTACTGAGCACTGAGCACCCTGAGTACTAAGCACCCAGCACCCTGAGTACTGAGCACCCAGGACCCTGAGCACTGAGCACCGAGCACCCCGAGCACTGAGCACCCAGCACCCTGAGCACTCAGAACCCAGCACCCCGAGCACTGAGCACCCAGCACCCTGAGCACTGAGCACCCAGCACCATGAGCACGGAGCACCCCGAGGACTGAGCACCCAGCACCCTGAGCACTGAGCACCCAGCACCTTCAGTACTGAGCACCGAGCCACCTCGAGCACTAAGCACCCAGCACCCTGAGTACTGAACACCCAGCACCCTG